>NW_022900948.1:47543371-47569104 GCF_012274545.1 Fukomys damarensis
TGGCGCCGCAGGCCGGGAACCTGCCTTTGCCGGGGACGCCCCCAGCCCACCTCCTGCTTTCACGCCTGGAGATCCCAGCCCGGGCCCAAGCACGGACCCGCCGGCCACAGGGCGGGGACGCACAGCAGACCCTCCTCCAGAGCGCTGTGGCCAGAGTTGGACATTGACTTTGTGGCCCGTGGCTATTTTTACACCTTGGGTCGTTCACTGCCCTCACTTTTAAATTCATGATTTGTTTATTTAAAAACGAAAGAAAGCAGTCCTGCCCGGGACGGCTTCAGCCTCCTCCGCCAGCCGGCCCAGCCCAGCCGAAGTCTCAGGAGGCTGGAATTCGGGTTTGGGTGTGAGCTACCTGCGAAGAGCCAAGCCCCGCCCCTAGGATCCTGCAGCCTCGCCCCCTCGTTCCCACACCCCAGCCGAGCAGGGAGGTAGCTCCCCCAGGCACGCACCCTGGTCACAGGGACTACCTGTGGTGGGCTGGAAGGAGATGGGGTGGAGGGGGGTGCCTGCGGGGCACTCGCTGCCCAGAACACCCCAGCCCTGCCTTTAGAGAGTGTCCTACCACCTGGGTGCCCCACTGCCCCCTCACCATGTCACCCCCTGGGACCCACTGGAGCCGCTTTGGCCTGGCCTGAAGGGCCCGTTGCCCTGTGGCACGAGGCAGCACTGGTGTGGGGTGGGGTGCCTCTGAGTAGGTGATTGCCCCTGCGCCCCTATACATGTCCTGTTTGCCTGGGCAGCCTCTGTCCCCAGGACCCTCTCTCCAGCCTGTCATCAGTCACAATCTCCACCACCCTAGGCACGGCCAGGATGGGCTGTCAGGGGACATGGGCGGGACAGAGTTTGCGCACTGATGGGTGGCCCCTAGCGAGCACACTTTGGCCCCGTGGGCCCTGTCCTCTGGGCCTGCATCACCCTCCCAGCCACGTACAGCCACGTGGCCAAGCTGAGCAGCCCCCACCCATGATATCGGCTCCTTCCCTGGACACAGTGTCACCAAGAGATTTCCAGCAGGGGACACTACCCCTTCCACCAACCTGTGTGGATAGCAAGGGTGGCGAGAGGGAGCATGCCCCAGGCAGCGGGTGACAGCAGTGTTTGAACCCAGAGCCCCACGGTGTCTCGTGGACAGACCCAGTGGGGTCCCCACACAGTAAAGCAGCCCTGCCTTCCTGCCAGTGTGCGGGCTCTGGGTCGGGGACCTGGATGAGGGATGGGATGGGACGAGCACAGGCAGGGCAGCAGGGGAGAGAAACCTCAGTGCTGTTTTCTGATGCCCTCAGTCATTCACTCAGTCCACAAACATCTGCAGAATTTGTCCCAAAGGCCCAATGCTGGATCCTCAGGGGAGAGGTGGTCAAGAGGGACAAGGCAGGGGCCAGACCCCTGTGCTGCCTCTCGGCAGCCACGTCGCCTGGCCACTCCTACACCTGGGCTTCCTGTCTGTAGGGCAGGGACGACCCCCCCCACAGACGACCCCCACACACACCCTGAATCAGGGCTGAGTAAACAGACAATGCAGGGCCAGTCAGGCAGGAGCACGGTGGCAGGTGGCAGTGCGGCCACTAAGGGATCCACGGGGGCCGCCGTATGGAGCAGACGTGGCAGGCAGACAGGAGTGCTGGGGACAGGGATGGCAGCAGGGCCCCAGTGGCTTCCCAGAGACTGGTCCTTGGGGGGACAGGACGTGTTCTTCCAGTTGAGGCAGAGGCAAGGCACTCAGAAGGGCTGGCGTGGCTGTGGCCTGAGGGCAGGAAGAAAAGCCGGCAGCCTGCCTGGCCAGCTGCAGGCCTGGACATGCCGTGCAGCAGTGGGAAGGCTGCTTTTGGAGGCCTGTGAGGCTGGTACAGCAGCTGGGTCAGCTCCCACAGAGGCAGCAGCCCCCTGGCCGGACCCCTGCTACAGAGAGCTGTTAGAGCTGTTGGCACCGCTGGGGAGGCCCTGGAGGCAGGTTCAGCTGTCCTCTTCCAGGGCAGGTCGAAGGCATGGGGGGGTGAAGGCTCCACTTCTCCCAGGAGCCCCTCCGTGGGGAGAGCGGGAAGTGCACAGAGTCCGAAGCCCTCAGCTCTTGGCCTGGCCCTTCTGCACCCCAGGCAGGGGGCAGAGAGCCCTGGTGCTGGCACGGACAGAATGGCGGGGGCAGCGCAGAGATAGCCCAGGAGGTGTCAGGTAGGCAGGAGTGGGGCAGGGGCAGAGAGCGCAGGAGGGCCCCGGGCAGGCAGGAGCCCACAGAAAGTGCCGCGGGTTGGAGGCCACAGACACCAGCTCCACAGTGGAAATGCCCTTGCTGCCTACTCTTTCTGTGGCACAAATGATCCCCCACAAAACTGCCCAGGATGGTTGGCTGCCCCCTGTGGAGCAGCCAGATCCAAGCTGACTGTGGAAAAAAACACCCCCAGCTTTCCTACCATGTGCTTCTGCAGCCGGAAATATTTTTATAGTAATATCCACCTTTTTACAACCTGCCATCTAAGAGGCGTTTGTTTTTTGGTTGGGGCTTTTTTTAATCTCCCTGAAGGATGCTTTTCAATGTGCTTTGGCCCATTCTGTGCGCCTCTCTGCGCTGGTCTTGTCAACAGTCTCTGGAAACGCCAGGAGAATAATATTTGTAAAGGCCAGTATCTGTGCCACTGGGCACCCCAAGGCTGGTGGCCAGCGGGCGGGTGGGCAGGCAGTCCAGAGGAGATCAGGCTGGGCCACCTCTGGGGCCTTCCCCAGGGGAGCGTCTGCGGTCCAAGCTGCTAAGTGACAACACCTCCCGGGGGTGAGTGCTCCAGGCCGAGGCCCTTGGGGCCAGTCCTGCTGGGCAAGGCAGTCTGCCCCCGACCCTGTTCCCAAGCTTTACTCCCTGTGGCCCTGCTGGGGTAACAGTTTCCACCTGGGGCACAGATGACCCTAGCTGGGTGGTGGGTGGGGCTGAGAGAGGCACAGGCCTCACCCGAACTCACCCAGAGAGGCTGGGGTCCCAGGACTAGGACCCAGGGGCCTGGCTCCCATCCCATTGCCTCATCAGTCTAAGGTGAAGAACAGCTACCTGTCTACACTGGGGCTCCTGGCTCTTCTGGGGTGGGGACCAGAAAGGAGAGGAGGCAAGGAGCCCTTCTGGGCCTGCTCCGGGCCTGGGAGGTTCACAGCCCCTGTCCCAGGACATCGCCTGCACGCTCCTGGGTGGTGGAGAGTAGCTCAGCCTACACCCCACACGTGCTCAGGGAAGAGAGACACAGTGGCCCCAGCAGCCGGGTCTGCTGAGTGCAGTGACCTGAGTCCATCGCGAGTCTGGAAGCCCCGGCCAGTGCGTGGGGCCCAAAGCAAACCTGGGGGACAGGGATGTTGAGTGAGGCAGGACCAGGACCAGGATTTCAGAGCCAGTAGGTTTCCTCTGGGGGCCTCTGAAGAGCCAGGGAGCTGCTCCTGCCAAACCAAAGCCACCTCCTGGGAGTCACATAGGCCCTGGGGTGAGTGGGCAGCTCTGAGGGTGCCGGGAAAGGCTGGTGTCTCACGGCGTGTGTACGGGCCAGCAGAGCAAGGTGCCGGGGAAAACTGGGCTCAGAGAGAAGGGGCAAGCGACCAACTCGGAAAGCAGGGTGCCGGGCAGGCCTGTCCCCACCACCCTTGCATAAGGGTCTCTCTGAAGTTCAGCCTTTTTCTTCCACCAAACAGGAGAAAGAGCCTTTCCCACAACAGGCCTGTGCCAGCAGGAACAGTAGCTGCTCACCTGCCACCGGCACCAGCCGGGGTTCCGAGCCCAACCTCACCGAGCATGGATCCCAACTCCTCCTTGCTCCACGACGCCAGGCCCTCTCCGCACGAGACCCATCAGTTGGGAAGATAATGTGCTTTATCGGGGGCATTTATTATCGACAATTGCTTCATAAATCTCCCTCTATTCACATACATGCACATAAGAGGCGGGGAAGATGCCGGAAGAGGCTCTCTGCCCCGTCCCCCACATAGACAACTTGCCCCCATAAAGATAACGGGAACTGATTCATAATATTTATTTGACAGACATGATATGAACCGTAATAGTCTGCTGGGATTTAAAATATCAGTCGGTCTCTGTCATCCCCCACTGTGGTGTAAATGTTATGTCTGTGGCACTGTGGTGGCAGGAGTGGGGTGTGGTTACTGATAGTGGCCATAAAGAGGTGACGGTTTGCCCTGAAGGGTGGCCCGGTGCTCCCGGGAGCTTGCGCCAGCAGAAACCACACTGGAAAACGCTGCACCTCTCGCTGGTGTTCTCGGACTCCGCCTGGTACCCAGCACTCCAGTGCTAGGTGTGTGCAGCCCAGGCGGGCCTGGCAGGGCTCTGAGCTGCAGCTCAGACTGGTGAGGTTGCCAGCTTCCAAGTGGGCGCCCAGTAGGCCCAGACCCCACCCTGCCACTCACCGATCGGTCTGTCCCAGCTGCTGCCCTGCACAGAACGGGTGGCAGCCCTGCCCTGTGGACACTCCCAGCTGAAACCCTTTCCTGCTGCCATGGCTTTGAGGATGAAGTCCAGGCTCCCAGCAGAACTGCCAGCTGGGCCCTCCTCCTCCCTGCCTGAGTCATCTTCCTCCTGCTCCCGCCCTGCCCATGGCCGGCCGCTCCTGTCCCGGCCAGCACAGGACAGACCGAGTTCTGCACTCTCGTCAGTCCGCCAGCACTGGCCGTGCCACATTCCACCTGAGGGCTCAGCCCCAGCGTGGCCACACGCCCACCACACAGCGTACGTCTGCCTGCCTGCCAGCTGGGCCGGGAGCTTCTGTGGCCGAGGCTGTGGTCCCAGCTTTCCTGCCCTGCAATCCTCTGGTCTTGGGCCCAGCACTCCCTGAGGGACAGAGCCATAGTTTTGGAGGGTCCTGGCTCTCCCCCAAGCCTGGGGCAGCTCTCCGATCCCAGTTTACATCTCAGGCCTTCTACACTGGCTCAGACTCCTCCCCTTCCGTGCCTCAGTTTATCTATTAGTGCAATGAGTTTGTGGCCCAGGGGGTGGAGGGCTCTCGGGACCAAGGCGTATTTACTCACAGGGCAGGGGGTGGGGGTGCTTTTTAGCCTTGCTTTGGACAGTGCCCAAAGACTTGGCCGTGGGAAAATCGGGGTGTGGGTACTTTCACCCCACCCCACCTCACCTCCCAGGTCCAGCCACAGTCCCCAGAGGAACCCATGCACAGGCTGATAAATTCCCAGCCCATGGTGACAATTGGCCTTTGTTTCTCCCACTAGCAAGGGTCCCCTTCCCCAAAAGAGCCCTTCTGAGCTAAGACCCGTGGGGGGGGGCTCATCCTGGAAATGAGATCACCCAGAAGGAGCCGTGCAGAAGGGCACAGAGACCCTGGACTGCATAGAGAGCACAGGAGGAGCCCAGAGGCCCCTCGCTGCACGCTTTGGGGACACCCAGTCACCCTCCCACCTGGTTTCTAGTCTCTTGCTTCACAGCACCTGTGTGGGGGCCACACTTCAGGCCCCTTCCCGCTGGACTCAGCGGTTCTTGCTGTCCCAGGACTCCGTTGGGCAGGGCACCCCGTACCCCTGCTAAAGACCCCTGGGGTGATGATGGGCACCCAGAAAAAGCAAAGGGCAAGGGCCAGGAGGGCCCACAGCCTAGACAGCTGCTGGGGCCAGGCCCTTAGTGTACAGGCTTGTCCCCCGGCAGAAGCTGCCTGGGGCCCCAGAGCCAGCCAACAGGCCCCTGCCCCTGAGGAGCCTACTGGGCCCCCCAGGCACAGGCCACTGGGCCTAGAAGGGCACGTGACTCTGCCTGAGGCTCCAGGGACCACTGAGGGCCTTGAGCGTGTGAAGGCGGCCGAGGCCCAGTCAGTGCTGCCGCGGCTCCACACAGGGAAGAGCCCGGCCCTGCCTGAGTTCGCACAGGGGTCCGGGGTCCTCATCTGGCTGCCACCTCGGTTGGGACCTGAAGTTGTTCGCTTGTGGAGAAAGCATGGCTGTCGCTGTTTGGTGGCTCCCAGGCCCATCCATCCGTGCATCCACGCCAAACCCAGGCCCACCACTGGGGTGGAAGCCTGGGCCTTCGGGCGGGGGGTCAGCCCTGTCTCAGCCTCAGTCTGTCCCCAGGGGCTGTCCCTCGGGGATGGACTGAGGTAGCGTCTGCCAGCAGAACACTCCCTGAACGGTGCGGTCTCGGGGGACCCCTGGGGACGGTCCCATGGCATGTCACCCATGAGCTGCCCCACAGGGCCTGGCAGGTTTGGGGTGCACATCTGCCAGGCTGGGCCCAGCACTGCCCAGCCTAGGCTTCAAGGTCAGAAATGTCACCACAATCCTGGGGCTCACAGACGCCCCTACATCTGCCTCAGCCCCACCTCCGTTTCAGGAAGTTCTGCACTCGGAAAGGCAGGAGGCCGGCAGGAGGGCCCCGGGAGCCACCAGAGCGTGGGCTGTCCTGAGAGCAATCACCACACCAAGAAACAGGTGGGCCACACGCTCCTGGCCCACGGCAGCCCCACACCTGGTCTCTGCGCTCCACCTTGAGAGGAGCAGCAGGTGAGCGGGACAGCTGCCTCTGCATGACCTGCCAGGCCTCTTCTGGGGCCCGGAGTCAGCGGGGAGCCTTCTCTTAGCCTCAGCATCCCCTCACCAAGGAAAACAAAAGGTAGCAGAGACGAGTATGACACACAGCACAGTGCTGACACGAGTGTCTAGGCTGGAACCCAACACACCAGCACACATAAACATCTGGAGATGTCTGTCTCCCTCCCCTAGTGGGCTGTAATGCGCGCTGCCACGGTGGTGAATTCCAGCAATGAGCGGCTGGAGCGCTCACATCCTCCTTGGTTCCTTTGTTTAGTTTCTACTCAGGGCCTTTAGTCCTCCACTATCAGGAAACAGTAGGGCTCCCCACGAAGCCCAGCCTGAAATCCACTGGGAACTGACCCGGCTCGCGCCATCCCCCATCTTCCCGTCCCAGAAGCTCCCTGCACAAGCTCACACTGGCACCGCGGTAACCCCACCTGACAACCCAGAGGCCCAGGCTAGCCGCTGGGACACTCTCCTCTCTGCAGTGAGTGCCCTGCGCCCCACGGCCTCCCTCCATGACGGCATCAGTCCCCCACCCTGGGGCCGCCCTCCACCAGGGCCATCCGTCCTCCTGTGCCCAAGTCTCTGCACCGAAGGGAGCGTTGAACTGTTCCCTTCTGCACCGTAAGGAGATTTATCGGAGCTGCCCACCCTGTCACCGGGCCAGGGGCGATTAATAATACACTTAATTTCACAAGCACAGAAGGTTGCAGCTAAATGACCAAAATATTTGGACCACAGCACGGTGAGTGAGCTCATTTTGGTGGTTTTAAAAGCTGACGCAGGCGCCTCTTGGCTTGTGTTCACGGGTATCTGATGCCAGCACAGCTGAATGGCTGGGCCTGTCCAGGAGGATGGTGCCCCGGACCCAGCACCCTGTGAATGCCTCCCGGAGCCAAGATGGAGGTGTGAGGGGGAGCCTGGCAGCTCATGTTCTGTGTGCTGGTCCCACCCAGGCCAGACCAGGGACCCACAGCATGAGACCAGGGAGAAGTGGGAGGCCAGGTGGAGGCCAGCTGGGCGGATACAGAGGGCAGGGCAGGGAGTGGGTGCTCAGAGGAAAGCTTTGTCCCTGAAGGTCGATGTGGCTGGGACTTGAGAAGGCCTCCGTCACCAGCAGAGGGGCTGGAGCCATGGAGACTTCAGAGCCCAGAGGGACCTGTCCCCCTAACCGGCTCCTCCGCAGGCTCCGTTCCCGTGCCGGAGGTCAAGGCCATTACCGCTTCCATTTTCCAAGAGAAAAGCCAGGCACGGAGACAGGAAGTAACTTTGCATCCCAGCTCCACCAGGCTCCTGCCTGGGAGTCCACCAGGGCCAGTCCCAACAGGGCCGAAGGGGCCTGGCCTCTCCAGTGGAGGAAGCCAGGGGTCTGCTGCACACGAGCACCCTCTACACAGCCCAGGCCAGCTCAGCTGCTGGGCCCACCCTGCCCTGGACCCAAAGAATAGCTCAAGCCCTCACGCTTTCTAGGAAAACCAGGAGCCCTAAGGGATGACCCCAAACCCCTAGCCCCTCAGAGTCTGCTCCTGCCGCATGGCTTGAGTTGTACCCTGAGATCCCTGGGTCCCTGAAAAAGACAAGGGTTTGTCCAAGGCCACCCTCTTCAGACCTTGGCACTTCTGGCAGAGGACCCCCAGATCCCTGGGCCTGCCACTCCCGCACTCACCCTGCAGTATCTGACAGGAAGTCACCAGGTTCCCTGCCCCTACCCCCACTGAGCTGCTCAGTGGATTTTCCTTCACAGCCCAGCCCCACTCCTGGCAGGACCGGACTTGGCACCAACAGGTAAAAGCGCCACACAGATGCCAACTCTCCTGAGTCCGCCAGCCCTCGGCCTCTTGCTGGAGGCCCAGGAGGCCAGAGGCAGAGAGATCTGAGCCTTCTGAGCGTTCTGGATCTTAGTCCTAACTCACACGTCTGCCAGGCCTAAGACCTTGGCTGCTCAGAGCCTCCCCTCTACCCTGAGGTGCATGGCAGGGCCTTTCCCAAGGCCACTGTCAGCTCAGAGGCTGACTAGTGGGACAGGAAAGAGGTGCTGAAACTGTGCCCCAGCAGAGCCCTAATGGCAGCCCTGGGTTTGCTGGGTCCCACATGACAGGTGCCCACAGTGCTGTCCTTGCCTGTTACAGGTTATATGTAGATGTCCCCCAAGACCCTCATGCACTCTTAGGCAGGGTTTGGGGGAGGTGATTGGGCCGGGCTACCGGCCCTATGGCTGACTTGCTGTTAGGAGGTGGGGCCTGGTTGGTAGATCCCTGCGGTATGGTCCGGAAGGGTTCACCTCCCTCCCCAGCTCCTCCCTTTCCTCTCTGCTTCCTGTGCGCCATGAGGTGAGCAGCTGTTCTCCACCCAGGCCCTTCCACCATGCTGTCCTGCCTTAGAGCCATCCAACTGTGGGCTGAAATCTCTATGAACCGTGAGCCAAATAAACCTCTTCTCCTTTAAGTTGTGAGTGTCAAGCACAGGGCTCAGCAACAAGAAACATGACTAATCCTCAGGCCTTGGGCTCCTGAGCTACCCTGGCAGGTGTCTCCATCGAGCCCTCCATGCCTCGGTTGCCAGGCGGGGGGCAGAGGGAGCCCTGTGCCTGAGGGATCTGTGGTTGGCCTTGGGGGCCACCAGAGCTGGGCTCTACCACTCCCTGGCTACCTGTGCAGGGACAAGCCACTGCCCCAAGCCTCAGTTTCCTTCCCCATAAATGGCACCGATAGCCAAAGAGCACAGCACAAAATAAATATCTGCAGACCAAATACTGCATTTTTTACTTTAAAAAAAAAAAAAACGTGACTTGACTATGAAAGAAGGAAAGGTACTCTCAGAGATGGCACAGTTCTTTCTGGTAGCCAAGGACGGAGCTGTCGGTCTTACCTGCAGTTCTCCCCACCACACTGGACGGCCATCTGTTAGTTAGCATTCTGGCCCTGTGACAAAACACCCAAGAAAAGCACCTGATGGAGCAAGGGTTTGCTTCAGCTCATAGTTTCAGAGTCTCTGTTCACAGTGGCTTGGCCTTGGCCGTGGGTCTGAGGTGAGGGATAAAGGTATGACAAGTACCACGTGATGGCCAGGAAACTGAGCAAGGGCGAGGAAGGGGTTCAGGGGTGCAGGAGATGCCCTTCTGGGGCCTCCCCATACCTGCCTTCTCCCTGCCCCTGCAGCTCCCACCACTACCTGGACCCATCCAATGACAACACTTCCAAGGATTAACCCCTGATGGGGTCAGAACCTTCAGTACCCAGTCACCCCCAAAAGCTCCCGCTGTGAGCACTGCTGTCCTGGGGGACACTGAAGACCTAAACCATGACACTGGCCACTGTGGCCAGGTCTCTCCTGAGAGAGGCGTTGTGGCAGCGGGAGCCCGGCACCTCCACTTCCTGTCAGTCCTTCCAGCGGGAGCAAGAGCACATCAACATCACATCCACCTCCGTGTCCACAGGGCCACGAGCCACCATCTGACAGTTACTGAGAGCCCTGCCCACAGGAAGCCCGGGCCGCAGCTCTGCTGGATTCTCCCCAGCTCTGTGGACTGGATGCCATGGACGTGACTGGAGCCTGGGCGACTCGAAAGCCTCCCTCCTCCTCTCCTCCGCTACAAAGTGGAACCACAAGGCCTTGGGTCACTGAGCATCTTGTGGCCATCAGGTGTCCATCCAGAGAGAAGGCACGATGATTTCTAAGTACACAGGAGGACAAGATAAGGGCAGCCCACGGGGGCCAAGACAGTCACATGGACGTGGCAAATTGAGGGCCAGAGAGATGAGCAGTCACGGGGTGAGTCGAGGGGATGTGGACCGCGGGGAGTCCCTGTGACCATCTACAGCAGCTGACATGCAAGAATTCCACAACTCGGGGCCTGTCTCTACCCAGTGCCAGCCCCAAAGAAATTACCTATGTGACCCCATCTCCAAACATAGGGAATAAAGTCCCAAACTAAAAGTGACCTCGCACATGGAATCCATGAGATGCAGGTAAGGCAGTGTCTAGAGGGAAACCTGTAGCTTTAAATGCTCAGATTAGAAAAGAGAAAGGGACCTAAAATGGAATATCTATGGTTTTACCTTAAGATAATGAAAAAAAGGGACAAAGGAAATGTAAAGCACAGAGATGAAATTGTAAAGAGAAGAGCAAAAATCAACAAAGCAAAAGCAGATCATAGAGAAGAACAACAAAGACAAAAAGGACCCCTTTGGAAATATCAGCAAAATTGCCAAGGCCCTGGTTGCACCATTAAGAAGAAAAGAGAGAGCACCAAAGTCACTGGTATCAGGAAAGGAAAAGAGATTGTCATCACAGACCTTATTCACAGGAACAAGATAATAAGACAACTCTATAAAAAACTTTGTGCCCCAAAAAATGTGATGACGTAGAGGGAAATGGGCACATTTCTTGAAAAAGACAATCTACCAAGAAATTGAAAATCTGACAGCCTGTGGGCCATTAGTGAGATTGAGTTTATCAGAAATCCTCCAAAAGGAAACCCAGGCCCAGACATTTTCACTGGTGAATTCTGTCAGTCATTCGAATCTTTGTCAAAGATTTAAGAAAAACATTTTTCAAAGGCTTAATTGAATCTTTATGTTTTAAAAAAAAGAATCCTTTTCCAAATCTTAAATAGGGCCAGGGATTGAGCTCAGAGGTGCCGCTGCCTGCCTCGCAAGTGCAAGGTCCTGAGTTCAATCCCCAGTGCAAAAAAAAACCAACTTAAATTAAATACAGTAATACACAACAAGGGTAACACTTCATGATCAAGCAGGATTTGTCCCAGCAATGCAGTATTAGATTCACATTTGAAAAACAATCGGCAGAACTGGCCACATTAACAGACTAAAGGAGAAAAATGTCATATGAAATTACAATCACTTCAAAAAGCTCAGAGAAACCCTTTGACAACATTCAAGCTCCATTCATAATAAAAAGTCTCAGAAAACGAGGCATAATAGAAAACTTCCTCAATCTGATAAAAAAAAATCTACAAAAGAGAAAACACCATATTAAACAGTAAAAAACTGACTTCTTTCCTCCTTAAGATCAGGAACAAACAAGGACATTCTTTTGTCACACTGAATCACCATGCTACCAACAGTACTAGGCAAAACCCTGAGCCAAGAAAATGAAATAAAATAAAAGAAGCTCAGGAGAGAAATAAAACTTCCCCTATGTATAGATATGATTATTTATGTAGAAAATCCCAAGAAACATACAAAATAGCCAGCAGAACTTGTAATATAAAAAATCCATTGTACTTTTATACCTTAGCAGCAAACAACTGAAAAATGAAATATTTAAAATTTCACTTACAATAGCACAAAAAAATTAAAGTGATTGAAACTAATCTAATAAAACTTATTCAAGACCTCTGCAAAGTAAAAACTAGTGTTTAGAAAAAAAATAAAGAAGCTACAAATAAATGTAGCTATACCACGTTCATGGATTGGAGGCCTGAATATTAACTAGATAAGGTGATGGTTTCCCCTAACTGACTCAACTCTAACCCAGTAAAAGTCCTAAAATGAGTTTTTCAAAGAAATTGGCCATCTAATTTAAAAATTCATATGAAAATGAAAGACCTAGAATGATTGATTTTCTAAAAGAAAAACAAAATGGGAAGATTTAATCCTACCTAATTTTAAGCTCTTCTATAAAAGCTATGTGAATAATGACAGCTTGACTTTGGCTTAAAAGAAATAAATGAAAAATAGATATGTATGTCTTAAAGGAGAGAGGGTGCTGCTTGGGAGCCACGGCCTGGCTCTGTGCCACTGGCTGTGTGGCTTCCCCTCTCTCCACTCCTTCCTTGGCACAGGTGGGGGAGTGGGATAGCGGGCCAGGTGCTCTGAGGGGTGACAAGGGGCAGGGCTAAGGGTCAGCAGAGGCTCAGTGAGTGCCCAGGGGTGTGTGCCCATGGTGAGCATGTGTATGGTGTGTATGTGCATGCCAGGTTGTGTGCCAGGGTGTGTGTGTGCCCATGCTGCACATACACCATGGCAGTGTGTGCATCCACACCATGTGCACCGTGATGAGAGTCCCCATGGCATGTATGTGCCCAGGTCCCCGTGTCCACTGTCCCCACCTCTTCCTGGAGGTCTGGCTCTGTTTCCAGGACCCGCAGGCCCAAGTGTCTCCCTAGTGCAAGATGTCCCTGCCCCTTGGGAAGAGCAGCTTGGCTGCGCCAGGCTCCCTGCTCCATACCCACTGGGCTGCTGTTCTCTGCAAGCTGAAAAGCTCGTTCTGAGGTACGAGATGCACTCTGAGGAAGAGAAGGCACTCAGCAAGGTAGCCCTCACTACCGGGACCGGAAGTCTTCAAGTGCTGCCCCACGCAGCAACAGGGCATGGGCCTGGGTGTCAGGCAGGTGTGAATTCAAACTCTAGCCCCAGTTTGTGACTTTGGCCCGTCACCAAAGCTCTGAGCCCCAAGTTTTCCATGGTAGATGGGTGGGGGGTCAACTCTTTCTCCAAGCTGGTTCTGAGGTCCCCGGGGTGTAGATGAGGTGTTTTCGGGGCTGCAGCATTGGCGCTTCTCCTCTCTGGCCTGGTACAGAAAGGAAGGAGTGGGTGCACTGCCCCCCTGCCCATTCCCCAACCCCTCTGGGTAGCCTTGAGCAGCAAACCAGAGCCTCCAGTGCCCCTCATCAACACAGCCGGGCAGGAGAAGGCCTGGCAGGGGTCAGCCTGGGGCCTCTGGGGAACTCCTGGGTGGCTCCCTCTGCTGCCCGGTGGTCCCTCGGCTCACCTGCTGTCTCGGTGAGGGGCACATGTCCTTTCCCAGCCCGAGAGGCAGATCTGGGTGCCCTTACTGTTCCCGGGGACCCTGTGTCGGGACAAGGAGGAGTCAAGGGGCTTAAACTATGACCCTCAGCCGAGCGGCCACCTGCAAACACAGTGAGAATCCAGAGTGGCCAAGGGCCATGACCGGGCAGACCCACGGCTCTGGTGGCCACTGCTGCCCCAGGGCGAGTGGCCCATGCAGACAAGGTGCGCTGTCCCATCACTGTGTGGCATCCAGGACACAGCTCTTCTGCTCCCTGTATCACGGAGCACAGGCTGGTCTCAGTGCTTACCACGGCCATGCCACAAATAAGCTCCTGACACTGTGACCCGAAGGCTGGACTCAGCTGAAACTCACTCGGCATCCTGCTGTATGGCCTCTCAGGAGGTGCTCGCTCAGGGTTCCCAGCCGTCCCAGGTTTCCTCTGACCTGGCCTGGGGAGGCCCGGGGCATCATTCTCACTGTAGTCTGCGGGTTAAGCAAGCCACAGAGGCAACCCACATTTAAGGGAGAGGACTGTCACCAGCTCTCAGGGGAATGGGGGGAATTTGAAAGGGCTTCCTGTGGGGACATTTCCTCCGCTGGACAGTGAGCCCAAGACAGAGGTGGATGCTTTGGGTTTGTTTTTCCAGTACTGGGGTTTGAGCCCAGTGCCATCCCACTGAGCCACATCCCCAGCCCTTTTAATTTTTATTTTGAAACAGAGCTGTGCTAAGTTGCTCCAGCTGGGCTCAAACTTGCAATCCTCCTGACTCAGCCTCCTAAGTAGCTGGGACTGTAGGCACACAGCACTATGCCCAGCTAGAGAGAATTGTTTTATGTGACTAACTCCATCAACGTCTTAGTTACTTTTCTTGTTGCTGAGACAAAATACCCAACAAAGTTAAAGAAGGAAAGGTTCATTTGGCTCACGGTTTGGAGAGCTTTCAGTCCGTAGTCAGCCGGCTCCTAGGCAGATGGCACGGCAGAGAGGCGTGGCAGAGGACAGACAGCGCTCGGTGAGCAGACAGGCAAGCGTACCGAAGTCCCTCACATTTTACGTGGGACTCCTGCCCTGGGGCGTGTGTAGCACTCACACCTTTAGTCCTAGCCAGAACTGAGCCAAACCAGTCAGTGGACCGGTTCGGTGATCACACACACCCTTCATCCCAGCACCACACGCTCCTGACCCAGCCACCTCCCTCTGCAAAGGCTCTGCCATGACTGTGTGAGGCTTTGGGGGACAGCTACGGATGAGCCACACAGTTAGCATCGTGGTAACCCTCACAGTCACTGTTATCCTTCCCACCTTCGCCGTCACCACCTCCGGATCGCCACCAGCCTCATCTTCACGTCGCCATTACAAACAACCCCTACCGTCACCGCGATGGCGCCCACCCACTGCGGAGCGCCAACCCTGTTTCCGTGCGCTAGGAATCAATGCAGACACTGAGGCACAGAGCAGCCCGTGCTGCTCCTGAGAGAAGAGTCAGGCCCTGGCTTCGGGTTCATCCACGCCTCCCCGTCCCGAGGGTTCTCCCTGCTCTGCTGGGCTGCCGTGCCCATGCGGTTTCGGATGGCATCCCTGGAACCCTCGCCGTGAGCTTCTGAGGGAGGCCATATTTTCCAAAAAAAGAATCAGGGAAACTGAGGCAGAGAGGGCCGGGCGGGGGTACCTGGAGGCCCATGTCCCGTTTCCAGCATCCTCTCTGCTTCTGCGGGGCTGACCGCACTCAGGAAGCAGGCGGGAAAGGGGTGCAGCAAGGCAGAGGCGGCGCTGTCTGCTCAGGTTAGGTTAACTGGGTAAGCGCCACTTCACGGCGCTGGGTGCTGACCGGCCTCCCACTGGGCTTTATCAGGCTGACTCGGGAGGGGGTTCTGCTGGCACCGAGCGGCTCCTTTCCCTCATACCAGGGCACCAGGCTCTCCTGTGCCACCTGGGAGGCACACGGCAGAGAAGACAGACTGAATGACTGCCTGAGGTCACAGAGTGACCCTTGGACGAGGTGACAAGAGGAGCCTGTGTCTGCCCACCGCCTCGGGCTCTGACAACTAAATCACCTTAGAGACGAGTGTGATTTCATTTCTATTCCATCTGCAGTGGGGGAAATTGATGTTTGCTAAATGAAAAGGAAAGAGACCGGCAGGAGGAAAATGTATTTCCAACTTTTAATGGGGTCTCATCGACAGTGACTGTCAGAAGTAAAGTGGTAGGGTCCGTCTGGCGGGTGGCCTGGTGGCGACGGGGGTGGGGGGTGAGACCTGGGAGGCTGAGGGTCAGAGACAGTGGGGAACCAAAGGAGAGGGCACAAGCTGAAGCCAACAGATGCCCTCTGACTAGCTGGGGGCGACCAGCCCCTCTGAGCGAGCTCCGGCCAGGTGCCCCAGTGGAAAGAGGGAGCCCTGGGGGAACAGGGAAAGGGCCCATCTGGAGAGAGCAGAAAGGGGCAGTACGGACAGTCTCCCTGCAGGGCCACAGAGCAAGGCAGAAGGGGGCAAGGGCATCAGAACTTCCTGTGGCTCCTACGGCTACTGAGACCTGCTCAGAGGGCCTGATTGGTCAGTGCAGGCAGGACCTGACTTTGTTTCTCGTGCATTTAGGAAGAGTGCCGAGGAGGCTTCCCTAAGTACCAAGCTCAGTGCCTAAAGCTGGGGGCACTGCTGTGACCAAGGCAGACCTGCCCTGCCCCGGGACGATGGTTTTAGCAATTCAGAGATTCAGGACCGGACAGCACGGGTGAGGATGGCAGAGAGGGGTGCCGAGTCCGGCTGGCAGCTGGAGGGGCCCATGGGGAAGGTGTTACCAAGCCGCTGAGGGTTCTTTCACTCAATTCCGACCAAAATCACAAGCAGCCAACGCCTTGCGGTAAGAGTCCCACGCTTTGAGTGCCAGTGGCTCCGGCTCAGTGTGGACAGCCCCGCTCCCTGCTGCCCCGGCATCACACACGGTGGCTTCTGGCGACCCTCTGTCATTCTCTGCGGCTCACTGCCTTCGCTCTAGTCCTGGCCGCTGGCCCCTCCCCAGCACCGGCGGCCTCCGATGGCAGCAGCCCTCGGTGTTACCCGCTCGGCCTGCTCCACAGAGGGGCACGGCAAGGAGGCAAACTTTCAAAGAGGCTCCCTTAGGTCCTCAGTTTCAGTGTGTGGGGAGGCAGCACACGGACTCACCTGCAGACGGTACGGGGAGGTCACGTACATGGATGAAAAGGTGGGCTCATGGGGAAAAGGGCTACAGAGGGGTGGAGTCACAGCTCAGGGCCACAGGGCTGGGCACGGGGAGGGCAGCCTCACATCCCCCGCACCCCCGTCCATGCACACCCGTCCTCGCTCACTGGGTCTCTGAGGGTTTCTCCTCCACATTTCGTGCTGGAACCCTCCTGACCCAACCGCAGGCCTCGTGTCACCATTGCTGACCTCAGGACCCGGCCATCCCTGGTGGTCCTGGCTGAAGCCCTTCATTCTGATCCAGCGCCTGGTCACTTTCTTCTTCCAGGAAGGATCCGTGACTTCCAGTGCTGTGGACTAGCACAGTCCCCACTGTCTCCCCAGCCCTATACCACCTGGCCCAGGAGGAGTAAGACCCAGGGCAGAGGTGCCCTCTCCTCGACCAGGCCTGGGCAGCTCCTGCATAGACAGAATCCAGGACCAGAGCAGGGGGAATGTCAGCCCCAGGGGAGAAGCTGTCTTGTCCCTGGGACATGATATCCAACACCCACAACTTAAAGGAGGGAAGGGGCTATTTTAAATCATGGTTTCAGAGGATTCGGTCCATGGTTGGCTGGCTCCGAGGCAGGAAATTAATGGCAGAAGGAATGGAAACCAGGAAGTGAAGCACAGGGAGAAAAGGGGTAAGGACTAGATACAGCCCCCAAGTCAGACCCGTGACCACCCAGACTCCTTAAGAAGCACCCTTTACTAATCCCCTACGTGGTTCTTAAGCCAAGGTTGATGGTCAAGGTCAACCACCATGGTAAATTTTTAAGTCATTTCCTCCTGAGTCAAAACATGTAATTCCTTTGAAAAACTCCAGTCAAGCTAGAAAGATGAAGAAAACACAAAGGAAAAATACCAATCATCTCATCAAGAAGAAAGAGCCCTTAACACTTTAATTTCCTTTTAGTCCCTTCCTTCTGTCAATAAATAACTCTATGAACTCGTCGCAGGTTGGGATCATATTGAACTTATCATTTTATTCCAGTTTTCAATTCAATTATTAATTTAATCTATGATTTAATTAGCTAAGTGTCAATGTGATTTTCCAATACAAGTATTAATCTAATCAACTGTTTTCCAAGTAAATATTGGACTTATGCTGGTGCTCCTGTCTCTGGGAGGGTCCCCCCGGGGTCCACCGAGAGGCCTGTATCAGGGAGCCCACCCACCCCAGGATGGAGCTCTCTGTGGTACCTTCCTTGGTCATCTCCTTAGAGCGACACCTGGCTGAGGACCCACGGTGAAGGGTGACAGCCCGCTGAGGGAGGGGTCTGGCCCCTCTCTTCCTGGGTCCTTCTTACCAGCCTTGCCCTTCAGCGTCCTCGTGCGGCATCAGCGCGAACCCTTCTACGCATGGGGCTCGTGACTATTTGGTCTTGCCGTGCACTCGGTGGTGGGAGCTGCGTGCCCCTCTGCAGAGGGCCGAGTCGTGTCCGTCAGTGTCCCTGCCACAGCTGTGGGGCTCCGGTGGCCTCCTCCGTCAGGGAAATGGAGTGGGAGCCATGGGCGCTGTGAGGGCTGTCAGTTACCCGGCCAGGATTGATGGGCGGGGACCTGAGCCCTGGGACAGGTGTGAGACACAGGTGCCAGTGGGCGACTTCCCGGGGAGGAGGTGGGGAAGCAAAGCCCACAGCTCGAGCTGTGGCCCAGGACAGGGCGGGGACAGTTCTGCCACCAGGGTGTGGGTAGGTCAGTCTGCAAGGTGGACACGGGGCAGCTAGCCATGCCCTTCCACCTGGGTCCAGGACGCAAGACTGGGAGAGCCGATGTCCCCAGCAGGAGAAGGGCCCCTCCCAGCCCAAGAAGAGACAGTAAACTCTTCATGCCTCTTAGGCTGTTTCCTGTTGCCAAAACTAAATCCCTGAGACCAGCTGGGTCTTACCTAAAGAAAAGAGGAAGCTGGCGACGGTGGTGCACACCTATACTCCCAGCACCAGAGGCTGAGGCAGGAGGGTCACAAGTCCCAGCCCAGCCTGGGCAATTTAGCAAGGTCTTGTATCAAATAAGCTAGGGGTATAGCACTGTGGTAGAGCACTTGCCTAGCTGTGCATAAGACCTGAGGTCAGGCCCCTGGGGCTGCGCAAAAGACAAGAAGCAAGGGGGAAGTGGCCGAGTTTCCAGCACTTTGGGGGCAAACAGACCCAAACCGCAGCACCCTGCCTCCACCGTTTTGTGCTGCTCGGGTCTTGAGAGATTGGGTGCTGCTCCCCCAAGGACACCCAGACCCCTGGAAACGGCTCCCCCAGCTATGCGGGCAGCCCCAGCCCAGCGGCGTGCAGCCAAGTTACCCACTACAGCCTCTTTGGGGATCTTCCCTAAAATCAATCCACACATCAGAAATTCACCATTTCCAAAAGAATTAAAAGAATCACACCACAGTGATACGTGCGCACCCATGTTTATAGCGGCACAGTTTGTAATAGCTAAAACTTGGAAACAGCCCATTTGCCCATCTGTTGGAGACTGGATAAAGAAGATGTGGTTTTTCTATAAAATGGAATACTACTCAGCCATAAAGAATGAGAAATTAGAGTCATTCATAGGAAAATGGATACATTTTGAGGATATACTCCTAAGTGAAATAAATAAGTCACACATGTGTAAATACCGAATAGTTTCTCTGGTGTGAATAAACTGTAATAATACACAAGATCCTAATGGGACAATTAATAGTGTGAAATAGGAAGAAAAGGGCTAAAGGTGTAGGGAAAGTGGGAAGTGTAGGGGAAAGGAATAAGGGAAAAGAAAAAAATATGAGAAAATGAAAAAATGGAAATAAAGTGTTTGTAAATGGGGAGGGGAGGAGGGGGTGAAGGGAGGGCAGGGACAAGGGGAAAAAATGAGAACCAAGACCTGTCATGTAAAGGTACAGGATCCCAGCAATGAATGTAACTGTACTGTATACCTAGATTGTACCAATAAATTCAATAAAAAGAAATTCACCATTTCCAGTGTGCAAGTGGAGGTTTTAGTGTGTTTCCGGACTTGTGCCAGATTCGACCTGCTGCCCCTAAGGGCAGCCCGTATGGCCATTCTGTCCTCCCCTCCTCCAGTCCCCGCAGCCCATTTTTCTCCTTTCTGTTTCCATGGATTTGCCTGCTCTGCACACGTCATAAACAGAATCACCTGGTACGAGGCTTTGTGCACGTGGCTTCCTTCACATGGTAGGTGGATCAGACAAACTTCCTCTTCTGGGCTGTGTACTATTCCACCAGCCTCATGTTGTCCCTCCATCAGGAGACATTTGGGCTGTTTCCATCTCCTGGCTATTGTGAATAGAGCCGCCTCCCCTTCCCTCCAGGAAGGGGGAACCAGCCAGAGGTACTTTGGAACAGCCCTCTGGTCAAGGGGAACCTCGGTGTTGCATTCATCTATGACTGTGTTTGTACGTGCATGTGTGTGGTGCTGGGAAGTAATACCAGGGCCTTTGTGCTGAGCTACATCTCTGGCACTTTTTTATTTTTCATTTTGAGACAGGGTCTCACTAAGTCACTAAGTTGCCCAGGCTGGGCTTGAACTTGAGATC
This sequence comes from Fukomys damarensis, assembly GCF_012274545.1. Lineage (NCBI taxonomy): Eukaryota > Metazoa > Chordata > Mammalia > Rodentia > Bathyergidae > Fukomys > Fukomys damarensis. Next base: position 47,563,374 of record NW_022900948.1, read on the forward strand.
TTCCTGCCTCAGCCTTTCAGAGTGCTGGGGTTCCAAGGCACGCATGACTTGCATTCCCATTTGAATGAAGTTTAATTCACAAGCTGACTCCCAGGGAAAAGGCTCTGCCCTTCAGATGTTTACAGGCCCTCGCTTCACTGACCAGGAGGCAGGGGCCCCTGAGATCTGTCTGCTCCATGCCCATTTTCCTGATGTTCAGTGCCCCCACAGGCCTGGACAAGGCTTCGCTTGACTCCATGCTTGACTCTGCTGCTGTAGCCCAGGCCCCTGAGTCTGGGATGTGGCACCCGCTTCGTGTCACTGTGGAGACAGAGCTGAGCCTGCAGGGGTCCAGGATGCTGGCTTTCCTGGGCCCTTCCACTGCTTGGGATTTGGTTGAGGCTGAGGGCCCCAAGAGGCCACAAACCGAGTCCTCAGGAAGGGGGACCCCAAGAGGCAGAAGGGCAGGCGCCTCGGGGAACCCTGCCCTGCCAGCCAGGCGCACCTCGCTGGCCTGCAGCCTTCCAGGCCCAGGCACAGGCCCATCCATCCCAGTCAGCCCCTGTTAAATGCATAGTAAAGGAAGACGGGCTGGGGGTGGCAGGTCCCCAGCCCTGCACAGCAAGGAGGAAGGGGCCCAGCTGCTGGCATCCTGGCAGAGGGCACAGCCACCTCCATCTTACCTGCCTGGCAGCCGGCAGCTCTGCACCCTCAGTCACCACGGCATATGGGGAAGCCACACGGCTGGTTCTACCAGCGCAGCTCTGGACACCTGGGTTCCCAGATCGACCCCCAACCTGGGACCTTGGCAGCTGGGGCTGTGGGCAGCCTGGCCTCCATCCCAGACACAGGTGCTCCTCAGGATGCACAAGTGCAGGCCATGTAGCCTGTCTGAGAGCCAGTTAGGAATTAGGGTCCCTGCGTACAGGCTTGGCCATGGCCGTGGTCCCATGTGACCACTGTCCTTCTAGAAGACAGCAGATGACGGGACTCCAGGGGGGAGGAGGCCAAGGCCGGAGATGCTGGCATGAGCTGGCCAATGTCTAGTTCCACTGGCACGGCCCCCGGAGTCCACTGAGGAGCGAGGCCAGCAACACCCGATCCCCAGCTTCGGTCCAGAGCCAGGAGAGAGAATGCAGCCGGTGCTAAGGTCTGTGAGCTGCAGTGGCCCCAGGAAGCGGATAACAGGGCCTCCATGCCCGAGGACCTCACTGTCGGTGCCCGGCACTGGCAGGGACAGGTCTGCAGCCAGGCCCGCCTCCCACCCCAAGCCCACAGAATAGGGCCCCAAGCATTGGGGAGCACCAGGAGCCGGTGGGGCTCTCACCTCAGCATCAGGCCCTGAGCAGGAGCCTGCAGAGCGGGCAGGCGGGATGAAGGTGCACAAACCGGCCTGCGTGGGCACAGACACAGACTCCCGAGGCTAACAGGGAGGACAGGGCTCAGAGCAGAGGGACCGCCAGGCTGCGGTGCAGAAAAGGCCTGGGGAGGAGGGAAAGGGCCTGGAGGACCAGCAGAGGCAGTTGGGAGACAGGAAGGGAGGCCCAGCCAGTGCCAAGGTCATTGTGGGCAGCGGGTGGCTGGTCTGGCTGGTGGGTACAGAACTGTGCCGGGCCCAGGCAGTCACAGTGCTGGGTGTGGGTTTTATCTAAGGGAACAAGGGAGCCACAGAAGAGTTTAGAGGGGAGGCATGGTCTGGGGAGGTCATCTGGAAGCAGCCCTGGAGGCCAGTGGACATGAGAGGAGACAGGGACCCCAGGCCCACCTCCTCCCTTCCGCTTTGGAGACCGGGCTTCTGCTGGGCCCGTAGGGGCCTGGATGGGTGCGATCTCAGCCCACTGCTGGGGCTGTGTCATGAGCTTAAGTCTTAGGGGTTTGGGAGCCCATAGGGTTCGGCAGAGGCACCCCAAGGGGCAGAGGAAGCTTCTCCCCCGTCCCTCTCTTCCTCGTTGGGAACAGGGAGCAAGGCCTGGGGCTGCGGGGGGCCCCTGTTCCACTGAGGGGACCTCCTGGGGGTGGCCTGTGAGTGAGGACCCCAAGTGCATGTGCCTGGGATGCCTGGTACCCCATTAGCTCCCACTCCTGGAGTCAGGGAAGGGGTGCTTTAGGGGTTTATAGGCTGAGCCATCGCCCAGGGGCTTCGGGGAAGATACGCTGCTGACTCCGGCGACCTGGTCCACAGCTGAGCACCCGAGGCCCGGCAGTGGCCGACTCACCCCTGGGTGCCCTGCCTGCAGGACTCGGGCCCTGAGGATCCGGTGTCGTGAAAGCCACCCGGAGGAGCATCCGGAAGCTCCGTTTCCAGCAGGGCTCGGGTTCCAGAGGTCGCCCGGCTCTTGTCAACCTGCCTGTTGCGCGATCGGCTCTCCGCCTCCGCCTCCAGGAGGTCGGGGACCTTTGCCGCCTCACTTCTCTGAGCCGCGGATCACAGAGCGGGCTGCTCACAGCTGGGGACAGGAAGACGACACAGCCCGCGTGGCAGCTGGAGACTCGGCCCGGCCATGCGTCACCCCACGTTCACGATGGCCTCGCCGTGATCTCGGGCCGGGTCTGCCCGTGCCCCACCCGCACCCTGACACCGGCCCAGGAGAGGACTCTGCCGGAGGCCCCATTAGGGCTGCCCCGTCCCCCTCATCCTGGCTGCAGGCTGGGGACACTGCCCTGCCACCTTCCCATCCTCAGACGCCAGGACCGGGCAGGGCCCACATGTGCACCGACACACACAGGACAGAGTCACATGTCAAACCCTGCCGGGAGCCTGGTGGACCCGGAGCCCACGCCCTCCCCGTCCCCAAACCAAAGCCATCACAGCTTGGCGGAAGGACGCACGGCTGTGTGCAACGCTGGGCACCGTCTACGGGACGGGGGAAGGGGTACCCGCCCTGACCCCACATGGTGAGCAGAGCCCTGAGCAGGCTGGAACCCCCATACGGGGGAAACACCAGGACAACACCAGGAGTCTCGTGGGCTCCGGGACACAATTCCAAACCCTTCCAGATAGGCTTATCCTCAGGGGGAGGTGATGTAAGGCATCGCTTTCCGCACAGGCCTTGGTGGTCGTCAGCCTTGTTCCCAGAGCCCCCGGAGTGACCTCATCCACCCCTCAGCTGTCCCGGTGAGGAGAGGAACCTCGGCCACGGCCTGGTCACACTCTCTCCTCCAGCAACCGCCTCAGCGTGACTCCCCCCTGGCAGCAGGGGAGGGGAGCAGCGCAGGGCTTCCTGGGCAAGGGCGGCCAGGGCTCCTGCTGAATCCCCTGGGGCCTCCCCACCCCGCAGAGCTCTTGGCCGGTCCCCAGTCCCAGGTGCGCAGCTGTCGCCAAGATAAAAGAGATGTAATTAAATTCCAATCAGCTGAGTGATTTGTTATCATAATGTAATATTTCCCTCCAGCCCGCGAAGCCCCCAGATCTGTCTCCATCAGGGCCTGCACGGGTGGGGACCCCTGCCTGTCCCGGCTCCGGGCCTTCCTGCCACCCTGGGCCTGGCTGCCAGGGAGCGCCTGGGGGTGACATCCACCGCCCGCCCCAGCCGGCTTCGTGCGTCCCTCCCCCACGCCACAGCACTGAAGGTGATAATGAAGTCATTTTTCTGAGGAATGGTCACCAAGAAGACAGCCGCGGCTCGCGGCTGCTAATAGAATGGGGAGGGCGGGCCCAGGGGAGCAGCAGGACAGGCAGTGGCGGGCAGGGCAGCCGGACCGTGTGGTGCGCGGTGAGCTGCTGCCACGCGGGTGATTTACATCACACCCCTGGCACCCAGTGCCCCACCGGCCGCACTGCCACGGGGAGGGGACACCCAGGGCCTGGGCTCAGACTGCCACCAGCCATGTCTCAGCTACACGGGGGAAGAGGGGCCACAGCAGCCAGCACGCAGCTCCTGCCCTGGCCCCCGTGGGTTCCTCCCCACGTTAACTGCCTGTGTCCTCCTAGGGACCCACAGGTGCCTCCGCCCACTGGCCCCGAGTACCAATGTGGAGACTGAGGCACATGCCACACCTCCGTGGTCTCATGTCTGGTGTCTGCAGCCACCCCGGGATGCACCAGGGACCCTCCTGTCGTGCTGCAGCAGAGCCTGGGCTTCTCCTCGGGTACCGAGGAAGGAGCACTGGTTGCCTTGGCCGCAGAGTGCTTGTCCCACCGTGGGGCATGCAGGGGCCCCGGGTGACCTCCCCACACTCTGCCGCTGCACCTGGCCTCTGTGCCAGCTCCTGGGGCCAGTTTCATCTCAGGGACGGAGGCGGCACGGGCTTCATTCCCCCCACAGAGTCGCAGTGGGGGACAGGGCCAGTGGCAGGGGGCGGAATACAACTTCCTGCTTCTCTGCCCCTTCTGATCACCCGCATCCACAAAGATGGAAAAGAGGGCCAAAGAGGCAGAGCACCCACCCAGAGTCACACAGCTCAGGGACAGAGCTGGGGTCAAGCTCCCGGGGGACGGTGACAGACCTCAGTGCCACATGGTTGACCCTGCCAGGGACAGGAGGCAGATACCAGACTGCTTGGGAAACAATGAATAAATCCATATTCTGGGTCACGGGACTCTACATGCGATTTCTCAGAACTGTCCTTTAGCAATATGACCTTTTAAACAGTAAATAAAAGGCACAGGTGAAGACAACAAACAAACAGTGATCGGGGGTTCTCACGGGGGCGCATGTGAAGGGTTAAAAACGCTTTCACCAGGGCCACCTGAGGAAGAGTCTGAGCCGGGGTGAGGGCGGAAGTACACACTCCCGTGTGCACAAACACACACAATGCACTCACACACGTGCATACGCTCAGGCCACCCACACAAGCAGGGGAAGCCCAGGGCGCCAGCGAGGTCAGAGCACTGAGCACCACTCTGTGGCTGCCCCAGGAGTGTTACATCTGGGCAACTTCGGGGTCTGCACCCTCCCTGCAGTGGAGCGCACCCCACCGGCTCTAGACCACCGCCCTCCATGCGTGGGCAGGTTCCCACCCCAGCCCCACCAGGTCGGGGCCCCTCTGCTGGCCCAGGAGCCCTGCAGGATGCCCAAGCTGGACCAGCCCTTGGGGTCTGTCCTGTGCATGCAGCAGCCTGGGGGGCACAGAAAGCACATCTTCAGGACCCTCCTTCAGGCACAAGGGCAGGCTGGGCAACATCAGCTTCCAGGCTGCCTGCAAGCCCTGCCCGGGGACGCCCAGGGGCCAGGTGGGTGGGAGAGGGGCCCGGCTGATGACTTGTGCCCACCGCAGGTGTAAAGAGGCCTGGCAGCGAGGGGCAACTCCACCCCCAGAGCCCTACGCCCTGCCTGGCACCGCACGCCCTCCCAGGGCTGCTGCCTCCTCAGGTGTGGTTCCACTTCCCAAGACTGTGGCAACGTCTCCTACCACCCATGGCACAGCTGCCCACCGTCCGTCTGTCTGTACCTCTGCCCACCCCCGATGGTCCACCCACCCATCCTGCACCAGGTGAGGTCTGCAGAACAGAAAGGGAGCCCTGGGGACTCTGCCCCACTGAGCAGACCACCCGGGGCCATGGCGGGGGGGGGGATGCTGAGCCCTGGCTCCAGCCAGGCCAGCCTGGTCCATGTCACCTCCTGCCACCTTCCAGCCGCCACTGAAGCCCCTCGGCCTCGAAGTCCCGACCTGAGCACTGGGGAGGCGGCGTGCTCTGTGCTCATGGAAGCCACGTGTGGGGGGCATGGAGCTGGACACACGCGCTGGACTAGGTGCAGGAGACTTGCCCCAGAGCAGGGGCAAGGCCAGGGCCCCTTGAGCGGGCACCAGC
>NW_022900948.1:47569192-47577610 GCF_012274545.1 Fukomys damarensis
CTCCTCCTGGAGGAGCCCTGCCAGCTCCTGGCGGGCGGCATACGCAGATGAACGTGCCCGAGAAAGCACCAAACCCTCGCAAGGGGAAAGAGCGTGCTGGGGAGGGGAGGAGGCCCGTGCCAAGATGAATATAGCAGCCCTATTCATGCAGCAGAGAACTGGAACCCTCCCAGGTGGCCAACAATGGGCCGGGGAAGCCAGCGCCCAGGCAGCTGCGTGGCCCTGTGGGCACACGGCCTTGGCAGAGCCGGCGTGGGGGTGGGACTGGCGCGGGCATGGAGGGCCGGGTGGAGGGGAGCACACACTGGGAGAGCAGCGTGGGGTCCCAGCTCTGCATGAGGCCTATGCCTCCCGCTGGACAGGGGAGGGAAGGTGTTTCCGTGTCCTGCATCTGGGGGCTGAATCCAGGCCTCCTGGGTCCCCCTCTCTGGGCCTCAGTTTCCCCTCCTCTCACCTGGGAGGCCACAGTTCCAGGACGCCAGAGGACACATTTGGCCCTCATGTGATGGTGGGCGTCCAGGAAAGGACTGTCCAGGGGGGTTCCCCAAGCACACCATAACAGCCTCACACCCCTGCTCTTCCAGAAAGCAGGCTCCTGCACCCCTCCTGCCAGCCCTGCCCAGCCTCACACAAGCCGCCCTCCTGAGTGGGTTGGCAACTGCGGCTGGCAGCTCTTGGAGTCCAGGCCGGGGCCAGGGGAGCAGAGAAGGCAGTGAGTAGGTGGAGGGGCCCAGGACTCTGCAGCCCAGCTCAGGCTGGGCACCACGGGACTGGCAGCCTCCAGGGGGCAGCTGGCAGGGGTGCAGGGTCGGGGGAGAATCAAGAGCCTTTGAGGTGCAGAGGGTACAGCCGTAAAGGGCAGCGGGGGTCGGGGAATGATGGGGCCCGTTGCAGAAGGGTAGAGACTTCTGGTTCCAGCAGCCCTGGGAAGGCACTGCTGGGAGAGAGGCCCCGGACCACCGGGCCAAGGGGCACGGCTGAGGATCCTGCACTTGGGCAGAAACTCAGCTTTCCTGAGCGCCCTCCCTGGACCTGGCCATATTCCTCCAAGACCCAAGCTTTGATAAAGTCCTTTCCTTCTATCACCACCATTAGGCAAATTTTATAAACAAAGAGACCAAGTTCTTCCACACAGCAACAGAACCAGAACTGAAAACCAGGTTCCAAGCAGACCCCGGGTCCCCTCCCACTGGCCATGCTGTCCCAGCCCTGGACGCCCCGTACCCAGGCCCGTGCAGGATGACTCCACCCCCACCTGCCGATGCTCTCTGCACCCCCAGTCTGGGCACCTCAGGCTCCGCCTGTGCTGTCCGGGGAGGCTCCCCCGGAACCCACAAGAGGAGCTGAGCACGTACAAGCCATTTTCAAGATGAGTTATAATTTTCTTTCATTTCCCCTTCTAAACACACTAATTAGACGGACATTGTCAAGCAGCCCATTGAAATTCAAAAACACGTCCTCCCCGCTTCCTGGGGGACGACGGCGGGCATTGTTGTGCACTCACGCACGCACACCCGTGCTCGTGCACGCTCGGCTGTGTGCAGACCGCAGGCCACCCGGCCCGGCGTTACCAGGCCTGTCGATGGGGTCGCTCACTTTTCCCCACCGTGGGCACGTGGGGAGCACAGGAAACCCACGCACCCGTGGCTGCCGTCCCTGAAGTTGGGGCCATCCTACTCTCCATCTCCCCAGGCTGCAGCAACCTCATCACATTGTCCCTGTGACCCCGGCTGCACCCTCTCCTGTGCCAGCCCAAGGAGGCGGCACGTGGCTTTGGCGATCAGCCCAGACCCTAATCCTGGGGGTAACAGGGAGGGGACAGTTTCTGCTCAGCCCCAAGACCCCAGGAGAAACCTCAGCCTCAGACCCAGAGAGGGAGCTGGGTCTCAGGGTGCCAAGGACTCCTGGGGAAGCCCTGCTTTTTAAAGCGTAGCCCTCCATTGGGCGTGGTAGTGCACACCTGTGATCCCAGCACTCTGGGAGGCTGAGGCAGAGCGTGCTAAGTTTTAGTGTGACTTTGTGACTTTGTGACACTCTGTCTCAAGCTAAAAAAAAAAGAAAGAAAGAAAGAAAGAAAGAAAGAAAGAAAGAAAGAAAGAAAGAAAGAAAGAAAGAAAGAAAGAAAGAAAGAAAGAAAGAAAGAAATTTAAGGGGCTGGGGATGCAGGTCAGTGCAAAGATCCTGGGCTCACTCTGTAGTGCTGGGAAAAGGGGGGAAATAAAAGAAAAATGTCACCCTTCACTCTTTAATCAAAGTATTACAAATACACAGCACAGGACATAGCTATCACAAGTAAAGCTCTGCGTAACCATACTCCAGCAAGAAGAGAACAGAATGTGACAGTCGTGAAGTAACACAAAAGCCCCCACCCTGTGCCAAGACCAGGCTCCCACTTTCGATCCTCCTGCCTCAGCCTCCCAGACTGCTGGGATTATAGGAGTGCATCACCACGCCGGGATCTGAAACCCCCAACCCAGTGGAGCACAAACCCCGAGTACCATTGCCTGGCCAGGACTCCCGGGGTGGGGACACAGCCAGGAGGCAGGAAAATGGAGGGACCCTAGGCACCCAGCCACCTATCCTGTCCCAATTGCACCACCTGCAGTCTGGGGACCCCGGGAAGGGGAAGAGGCCAGAGCCCGCAGCCCCGCCAGGCCCAGGTGGAGCCAGGACTCAGGCTTCCAGGGCCTCAGCGCCGCTCCCGCTCCTCCCTGTTCAGTCCCTGAAGGTCACCGCAGGGCTGCACCTGCTGCACGCTGAGGCCAGGGCCCCTGTGGGCGGACAGCGGGGATCCCCCTCCCTCACTGACCCCACAGCTCGATGGTCAAGGCCAGCAAAGTGCCCTGAGGCAGAGTGGGCAGAGCCACGAGGCCGCTCCCGCCCGAGGCCCAGCCAGCCCGGGACACCCCTACCCCGAGGTGGTCCTGCCTCCCTTGCAGGGACAGGGGCCCGAATGGGGCTAGGGATCCAGGCAGCCACTGGGGGAGGGGCTGGTGGATGCAGGCGGGGAGCCCTGTGCCCAGTCACAGTGCCCACTTCCCAGGCAGAGGGCAGAGGCAGGCTCTCTGCCCAGTCCCTGGGCTGAGCCCTGGAACAGTTTTAGCCGCCACAGAGCTGGTCTTCAGCCGGCCGAGGCTGAGCTGGGTGCACACACTCTGGGCGCCTGCAGAGTGCACGCAGGAGACTCCAAGCAGCACAGGTTCCCCAGAGCCGCCAGGCTGGGACACCCAGCCCATCCCTGCCCGCCTGCTCCGTGGGGCTGAAGCCACCTCCAGGGCCACCTCCAGCACCCCACAGCCCTGCCAGTCCTCCCTGAGGGGCCTGGGTATGGGATCAAGTGTTTGTCCGAGGTCCTCTGCCTGCTGGGTGGCCCAGGCCAGGTTCCCAGGAGGGACAGAGGGCTGCCATGCCTTTTGGGCCACAGGTCCACGCCAGGCTGTGGCCCCTGTGGCCACTCGGTGGCCCTTTTGAATGTGACAAGCTGGTCATAGCTTTCCCACCCTGGGTCAGGACTCAGACCATCAGCCCTGCTCACCTCCTTCAGAACCTCATGGCAATCATTTCCCCACGCGCTGGCTGGGTGACAGGGCTGGGACTACTGGGCAGCGCAGACCCACCCGGTTACACACACGTGTGGATGAGGGTGCTACACACGGGCCAGGACAGCAGCTGGCCACACTGCATGCTGGTCTCCTACAAACGTGGCCTCAGAAACCTCAGAAACTTGACCCCCAGGGTCCAGGGAGCTGAGCTGCCCTCTGTTGTGCGCCATCCATGCCTGGCTGGCAGAACCCGCTTCCTGTGGCTGTAGAATTTGTAACAGTTGTGTCCCAGTCTGCTGTGGAGAGGAGGGAGGGTCAGCTGCTTCAAGTCTCTGCTCCTAGACTCACTTTGAAAGATCCCAGCTGAGCCAGGCTTGGTGACATGCACCTGTAACCTCAGCTACTGAGGAGGCTGAGGCAGGAAGATTATCATAATCTCGAGGCCAGCCTGGGCCATTTAGTAAAACACTGTCTCAAAATAAAAAAAAATTTAAAAGGTCTGGAAGGTGGAGCTCAGTGGTAGAGCACTGGCCCAGCATGTGCAAGGCCCTGAGTTCAATCCCCAGAATCACAAAAGAGAAGAAAAAGAAAGAGAAGGAGAAAGATCACCTTATCAGGTCTGGCCCACCCAAGGACATCTCCCTTTCAATAATTTCAGTTAGCAGATTGGAAGCTTTCTCTGCAGTCCCCTCACCCATTTCATTTTCTCCTGGCTAGAAGCGAATCACAGGCTGTGCCCACACTCACTGGAAAAGGGGTAACACTGGATGTGGGGTGCTGAGGGCGCCTTAGAATTCTATCACATAGGGGCCACACAGTTATTGAGTGCCAGGCCCTGCATTTGAGGCATTTAGGAAATTTGATTTGTTTTTTTCTGGACTGGGCAGGCCATATCCTCCCCAGCTGCCCTGGGCCCTCCAGCCTCACCTTCCCGCCCAGTCCCAGCTGCTGGGCCATTGGGCTCCCAACTCTTGGGCAGAGCTCAGCCTGGAGTCCGGCTCCAGTTCCCACACCGAGGAGGGCTCTGTGGGAGTAGGGTCTGTTGGGAGGGGGCACTGTCTTCACCACATCCCGAGGAGAACCCAGCCCAGCCAGCATCTCAAGGTGCCCCTGGTGCGCCCTCTGCTTAGACAGAAATGAGTTCAGAGACACTGTTCCCATGCCCTGGGTCACACAGCCAGTCGGCGGCAGAGCTGGGAGCCGAGCAGGAGGACATTCGGCACAGCGTCTGGAGGGCAGTGGCCGGCACTGGGTCCATGCTGCCGGCACGGTGCTTCTCACAGACAGGAGACAGAAGACACAGGGCAGAGCCTCCTGCCCTCCTCCGCTGTCAACACAACATAAAAGCTAATCCGGGCGTGGGTAGGCCCACAGAGGAGCAGAGCCTCTCGAAGTGGAACCCAAGATGCCACGGGCCGGCTCACTCCTGCAGCTCCTCCTGATTGAGCTGGGATCCCTGCCAACCCGCTCATAGCCTCGGTGTCAGGACAAAGGGCATCCAGGCCTCCCAGAGACCCGCCGAGGCCGAGCTGGGCCCCGGTGGAGCCTGGTTCGCAGTGCCCTCAGTTATGGGCAGCTGCGGAGACCTGGGCACAGGACACCGGCCTCCCCTGGGTGTCTGGGCCACCCTCAGGCCCCTGTCTCAGACAGAAGCATTCCAATGCTGCCCGCGGAGGAAGTAGAGCAAGAGGCCTGGGGCCAGGACGCTCGCAGCTTCCAGGGCCCATTGTTACTCAAGTGGGTGCCACAGGACACTGGTGTGGCCTCTAGCCATGCAGATTCAGTGGCAAGAGATGGTGGTGCTGAGGTTGTGGGCAGCATCGTCAGTGTGGGCCTGGGAAGTCACATGTACCACGTACTGTGACCAGGCGCCCCAACGTCCTGCCAAGAGGTCTCAACCATGGGGTGGGAGGCTCACTTCCAGCCAAGGCCTCACTGCCAGGAAGACCAGGTCAGGGTCAGTCTGGCCTAATGCCCATGCACGGACATCCAAGGATTGAAGGGACTCAGCCCGGGAGAGGAGGCCCCGGGTCAGACAGCCTGGTGGCTGTGCCTGGGAAGGCACAGTGCTGGCCACGCGTGGGGACCCCTCCCCTGGCCACAGGCTCCTGAATGTCTGGTCCACACCGCATCTCCTGAAGGCCGGGTTTACCCTGGTGTTTAGCCTGGTGTCTGTCTGCGTACTGACCCGGCTCACCCCAACCCTGCCCCAGCCTCCAGGTGTCAAGCCTGAGGGGCTGAGACCACTTCCGGTGTACTGCGGGGCATACCACGGTGCATGCAGGTGTGTGTTAGTGCCGGGTGATCGAAAAATACAAAAATGTTGAAACAAAATTTATCACAGTGAAAGACACCTTGCCATGAATCCCTTCAAAATCCTCCCTCTCACTCTGACCACACTGCTCCCACCGTCCTGGCCACTTCCTGAGCTCTGGAGTCCTCTTTCCCGAGTGTTGTTAGTTGTGCTGTCCTGGCTACCTCAGTGCCCTGAATGGATTCAAAAATGTTGACCTCTCACAGTCATTTTGACTTTGCGGAGGAACCGGAAGTCACACAGTGCCAGCTCCGGTTAATCAGATGGACCCGGCATCGTACCATGCATCTGTGTGCACACAAGAGCACGTGTGTTGGTGTGGCATGAGTGCACACATGTGTTGTAGGAACGCCCATGCTCGTGTGGCATGCGTTTGTATGTAGGTATGGTTGTTAGTGTGTGCATGCGTGGAAGCAAGTTGCATGCCTGCCTGTGTGCGCATGTGTGGGGCATCTTCCTCACTGAATGGAGGGGGCGGAGCTCTCACGCAGCTCCTCGCCCCTCGCTGTGGCTTCAGACTTGCACTGACTTCCTGGAGGCTGGGCAGGAGGACGGGCCGGGGACCCCAGGCCCCTATGGAAAGGTCCCAGCCCACCGGCCCAGCCAGCGGTGTGGGCGTTTCCTGGCGGCACTGTCCCACGTGGGAGGCCCAGCACCTGCCCATCTCCTGTGCTGGTCTCTTACGGACCGCATGGTACAGAGCTGTCACCAGCCAGACCAGCCGCAGATGGGTACAAAGCCACCAGGTCCCCACCCGGTATCCAGTCCCCCAAGGTGGCACTCACTGTGCTGGCCCTGCCCAGCCCCGCCCACGCTCCCGGCCCTGAGCCACAGCTGCCTTTCCCAGGCCAGTCCCCACCAGGCAGACCTGAGCAGAGTGGGGCACCGTCACCCCGCAGGGGCACCACGAGGAGAAGAAGGACTCAGGCCCCGGCACTGGCCACATCTGGGGGACACCAGCTCCCCATCCCCGACCCTGGCCAAGACACGGGAAGCCAGGAAGGAGCTGGAGGTCTGGAAAGTGCCTGACATCTGGGTTTTTGCCTCCGTGTATAGAGGTGGGAGCACAAGGGCTCCGCCAGAGGCTGCTCTTACCACCTGAGGCTGTGAGGCAGGCCGGAGACCTGTCCCAGCGCCACCCCACCCAGGCCACCACAGGCCGAGGGCTCAATGATGCCTCCAGAGACCTGCGCTGAGTTCAGGGTCAGTAAATAACCAGGCAGGAGGTGCGTGTGCGTGAGCAGTCACCTTTGGCCACACTGGCCAGGCCTTATCTCCTCTCTGCCCATACTGGGTCTGTTTGTCCATGCAAGGTGCATGGGCATCGGCTGAGGGACACAAGGAACAAGGCCAGGCCCTCAGGGAACACCAGGCCAGCTGCAGCCAGGGCCAAGCTGGGGCCAGGCGGGCCAGGCCACCATGCTGCAGGCGGGACAGGCTCACCAGCACCACACCGGGGCCTGGACCTCTTGGATGCAGCGGTGGACAAGGCAGGCCCTGTCCTTTGGAGCGACTATACCCTACAACATCGAGCCTCAGCTCCTGTGCAGGAAAAAGGCCTCTTCTCTCTGCCTCCATAAGGAAGCATCTAATAAATCTACTTATTTTGCCCCAGGAAAACCAGTCTTCAAGGGGGATCCCACACGCTTCCTCTTACTGGCAAAAACCACAAGACCCAGTGCGCTTTCCTTTCTTGCTCTGGCTACTAGGAAGCTTGGGCCCACACTGAAGGATCAAGGACAAGCACCAGCTCCTCCCTGGCCCCTGAGGTAGTTCTTCCTCCCTTCCCTCTAGAACAACCCTGGACTTCCCTTCCCTCTCCATGGTTCAGCGTGGGCTGCCCATCAGATTGCCAACACGCAACATCTGACACTCTTGAGCAGCATCCAGCTGTGCCCTTGAAACCTCACGGCAGGCACAGACCCTGCCCCCTGCGCCCTCTCAACCCCGGCGGTGGACACCTGGGCCCCACCCCCACCACACTGCCTCCCTGGTCCCAGGACGCCCGGCCCTGCCTTGTCGCGTGCTGGGAGTGGGGACTCGTGGCTGCTTTTCCCCTGGGAGAGGGTCCTCCCTCAGCAGAGGTGTTGGTAACTAGGCCGGAGGGGACCCACAGCGGGCCCAGTTCCCCCACAGCCCCCGCCAAGGCCACTGCCACCCTCCCGGCAACCCCCCGAATTCGAAGGGCAATAAAGAGGGGCAATTAGTATTAATAGGAGCTGCCGCTATCGATTTCAGCTTTGCAGAATTGATTTTTCAGTCCGGGCCTTCGGCGGGGCTCTTTGTGGAAGACTCACGGCGCGGCCACAGTGGTGCAGGGAAGTCGCAGGCACCAGGCGGGCCGGATGAGGAGGGGACCCACCCTCCTCATCCACTCTAGGAACAGAGCACTCTCTTCCTTTGTCCTCGGCCTCGAGGACAGGCGGATCCTGCTCACTCAGGGAATGCAGTCCAGGGACATCACTGCGGCCCCTCTGTCCCCACCAGGATGGCCCACTGGCTTCCGCCCTCCCCCCACCGTGTGTGTGTGTGTGTGTGTGTGTGTGTGTGTGTGTGTGTGTG
>NW_022900948.1:47577816-47580737 GCF_012274545.1 Fukomys damarensis
CCGTGTGTGTGTGTGTGTGTGTGTGTGTGTGTGTGTGTGTGTGTGTAACCCAGGGGCCTCTCACCTGAGCTACAACCCCAGCCCTTTTTCAATTTTTTGTTCTTACACAGGGTCTCACTAAGTCATTAAGTTGCTGAGGCTGGGGTTGAACTTGTGATCCTCCTGCCTCAGCCTCCCAGAGTGCTGGGATCACAAGCGTGTGACACTGCATCCGGCTTCCACCACCTCCTCCCCCTCCTCTTCTTCCTCCTCCTCTTCCTCCTCTCTCTCTCTCCCTCTCTGTGTCCTGCTTCTGCTCCCACGCAGATGCCACAAAGCCAGGAGCAGACTCCCAGGTGTCGCCAGGCAGCAGCCTCTCACCAGGGTTCACTCACCCGAGCCTCACCCACTCCCTGGTGCTCTGCACCCACTGAAGCCCCTGCAGGGTTCCAGGCAGCACGGACAGCGCGGGGCTCTCCAGGCCCCTACTTCTGAAAAGAGTAGCAAAGCTGGAACCAGACCCCGCCTCACCTGACCCAGCGACAAGGTCAGCCACGGCCCAGTGGCAGCTGGTGGCCGCCTCCCTCCCTCAGCAGGAACCTAGAAAAGAAAGGTGGGCCTCGGCCTGGGAGCTTGAGCAACCCCAGGACCCACTGCTGAGGTCCACAGTGCAGGAAGGAAGCGGCCAGCTTCCTGGTGGGGTCCGGCTGCCCAGCGATGTCCCCTGACACCCCCCATCCAGAGCCACCATGTGCTGCCCCGTGTTCCACTCCTTGCACTTCTGGTGGTCACAGCCTCGGCCTTCAGAAGGGGAGAAAGAGAAGCTGGTGACAGCTGCCACCGCCCGGGTCACACGCAGCTGTGGCTGGCCTTCCCTCCCGAGCTGACCACTGCTGAGTGGACAGAAGTCACCTCCCTGGATGCGTGTGCTCACCTTCAGCCTTGCTGTGTACGCCCCTGGGCCCTGACTGGGAACAGCAGCAGAGGGCCTCTGTGACTCCAGCCCCAGGGCCCCGGCCTCCCAGGAGCTGGTAAAAA
Source organism: Fukomys damarensis (assembly GCF_012274545.1). Taxonomy (NCBI): domain Eukaryota; kingdom Metazoa; phylum Chordata; class Mammalia; order Rodentia; family Bathyergidae; genus Fukomys; species Fukomys damarensis. The sequence goes on from NW_022900948.1 coordinate 47,578,834, forward strand.
CTGCTCCAACGTTGAGGAGGAGAGGAGCGAGCCAGTCGTCCAGCTCCCCAGGTGCGCCCCGTGTGGAATCCGCTGCCCTCACTGCCACACTGGAGCCAGCAGGTGCCCAGCGCCCCTGACAGTGAGTGACAGAGCCAGTGACCTGCAGGAGCGGGGCTGGGCAGGGTCGGGGGGACACCGGAGCCTGCAAATGGGCTTCAGCCTCTCTAAAGGAGACATCGGCCAAATGACTTTAAATACTGTTTTAGCCAATTACCAGCCTATAAATTAATCGTTCACAGCACGCAGAGGCGTGAAGGGGAGGCTGGGAAAGAGCGGAGAATAATTATGCACAAGGCGCCAACTCCCTCGGAAGAGACATATTTTACGCTTAAATTATAATTAAACCTAGTGGAATCTGTTCCACCGGGTGCACAGGCCTCGTCTGCAGCTCCCTGAGCAGGGCCCCAGGCCCATTTCCACATCAGCTGCTGAGCTCAGTCCCAGCCCCACCCACCACGTGTGCAGCGGCCACAGATGCAGGACGGCCTGGAAGGTGGCCCCACACGACCCCCGGGCCCCAGGACCCACCCTGCAATCCAGAGCAGGGCCAAGCACACTGAGAGTCCCTGGGACTGCGGGTTGGGGGCCCACAGCCCAGAACGTGAGGACACCCCGAGTCAGGAGAAGCAGGAGGGAGAGGTTTCAGGAAGCCACAGGGGCAGAGGTGGGAACCCTGCCCAGCCACGGCTGGAGCCTCAGTCTTCTGTGAGGATGGGGAACACGCTCTTGCCCCGGGAGATGGCGCCTTCCCCAAGCTTTAATTGCTTGGCTAACTGGAAAGTAATGATGCTGTAAACGCTCTCAGAAACAGGGGGAGGCAGGGACAGCCCGCGATGCCCCTCCCAGAAGCTCTTCAGGACAATATTTTCTCTCTTCCCAAATGGGCCAACCCCAGGACTCCCCAGGGTGGGAGTGGGGCTACTGGAAGGACCACTGACCACTAACTGGTAGCACTAACCAGCGCTCGCCCTGCAGAACAGCAAGTGAACAGCTGGACAGTCCTCAAAATCCCAGCCCATAGGTGTGGCAGTTCCCAGGGCCACCCCCACCAGTGTGTGCTCCCCAAGAGGCGAGGCCACAGCCTGGGGCCCACAGTCACACCTAAGTGTGTTCTTTGCTTAGTTTCTCAAGGTTAGGTTACTGATTTGAGGTATTTCTTCCTTCCAAAGACAGACATGTACAGCTATAAATGTCCCTCGTGGCCCTGCATTAACTGCAACCCTTATGGTTTGGGTAGGTTGTGTTTTCGTTTTCATTTCCCTCGAAGTGTTTTCTTATTTCTCTTGTGATTTTTGACTCACTGAAGAAGATGTTTATATTGGGCGTGGTGGTGCACCCTGTAATCTTAGCTACTTGGGAGACTGAAGCAGGAGGATGTCAAGTTTGAGGCCACCATCGTGAAACCCTGTCTCCAAACAGAATTAAAAGCACTGGGGGTGCAGCTCAACGGTAGAGCCCTCGCCTAGCTTGTGAGAGGCCCTGGATTCAATCCCCAGTATTACATACACTCAAAAAGATGTTTAATTTCCACACCTTTGACTTTTCTAAATTTCCTCCTGTCAGGAACTTTGAATTCACTTCACTGTGGCCGATGAACATACTTTGTATGATTCTACTCTCTTTAAAAGTACTGAGGCTTGTTTTTTAACCCAAAAAATGCCTGTCTGGAGAATGTTCTGTATGTACTTGAGAAGAACGTGCATCCTGCAGTCGTTGTGTAGGGGGTTTGGTAAATGTCACCTAGGTCTGCTTGGTAGAGCAGTGTCTATTTCCTTGCTGACTTTCTTTCTTTTTTTTTCTTTTTTTTTTTTTTTTTTTTTTTTTTTTATCCGGGCTAAAACTCCGAGAGCAACTTCCCCGGT
>NW_022900948.1:47580871-47591859 GCF_012274545.1 Fukomys damarensis
TTTTTTTTTTTTTTTTTTTTTTTTTTTTTTTTTTTTTTTTTTGTACCGGAGATCAAACTCAGGACCTAACACTTTCCAGGTAGTCCTAACCCTCACCCTGAGCTAAATCCCTGGGCCCTCCTTGCTAACTTTCTAATTGCCTTTCTAATTTCCCTGTCCATTCCAACTGCCCTACCTGAATTGTCTGATTCTCCTCTCAGTTCTGTTTTCGCTTTCTGTATTTTGGAACTGTGTTGTTAGGTGTGTTTGTGTTTATAATTACTATACCTTCATGAAGGATTCTGTTCTATAATCTCTTTTGGCTCTAATGATTTATACTCATGGATATTTTGTCTGATGTTAAATGTAGCAACTCTATCTCTATTTTGAGTACTGTTTACATAGAATATCTTTTCCTGTTCTTTTCCTTTCAAATTCTTTGGCTTCTGTAGTTCTAAAGTGAGTCTCTAGACACCATTTCATTGTATCCTGTTACTTTATCTAATCTGCTAACTCCTGCTGTCTCTCAGTTGAGCAGTTTAGTGTATTTACAGTTAATATAGTAACTCGGAAGAAAGGAGTATACTCATTTTCCTATTTATTTTATGTCTTTTTTTAAATTTGAGTTCCTCTATTACTGCCCACTTTCTAATTTCTAATTTCTAGTTTCTAATTCCACTGTAATTTCTTTTACTGTACATTTTTTAGTTTTATTTTTCTGGTTACCCTAGAGATTACAATTAATATTTTATAATAATCTACTTCTGATTAATACCAACTTAATCTAAATAGTACACAAAACCTTTGTATGCCTATCCTCCCAAACTTTATGTTACCACTGTCATCCAAATTACATATTTTGACACTTAGCCTTTTTTTTGGATACGGGTTCTCACTTTGTAGCTCAGGCTGGCCTCAAACTCTAGGTGATCCTCCTGCCTCAGCCTCCCAAGTACTGGGATCACAGGTGTGTGTCACCACACCTGGCCTAAATTACATCTTTATCCATTGTGTGCCCATCAACCTGGATTCATAATTATAACTTTCTTCAGGTGTCTTTCAAATCAAATATATAAAAAGAGTTACAAATTAAAAATATTTTTATGATTTCCTTTATACCAGTGCAGTATCTTTTCCTACTGTACAACATCTCTTTGTCAGAGTCAAGTTGGTGCCAAATGTCTTTTCTTATCTTGCAGGGCTCCCTTTGGTATTTGTCTTCTGGCAATTAACTTTTTCTTATCATAGCAATGAACTTTCATGGTCTTTGTTTATCTGAGAACATCTTAAATACTCCCTCACTTTCGAAAGACAGTTTTGCCAGCTACAAAATTCTTGGTTGACTGGTTTTCCTTTCAGCATTTTGAATACATCTGTCTCCTCACATCCATGGTTTCTAGCAAGAAATAAGTTATTAATCTGATTGAGGGTCCCTTATATATGATGTGTTACTTCTCACTGCATTAAGACTGTATTTGTTTTTAAAATTCATTTTGTCTTGAGCAGTCAACAGTTTGGTTACAACATGTTTGGGTGTGGATCTCTTCAAATTTTTTCTTTTTTTTTTTTCTACTGGGGATCGAACTCAGGACCTTGCACTTGCCAGGCAGGCGGCAAAACCACTAGGCTAAATCCCCGGCCCGTTTTTGCTCATGTTTTAAACAGGAGCAGAATCTGGAATTCCTTTTTTTTGAAACAGGGTCTCACCATGTAGTTCAGGCTGGCCTCAAACTCACAATCCTCCTGCCTCAGCCTCCCAAGTTCTGGGATTACAGGCATGAGCCACCATTCTTGGCTAGAATCCCTTATTCCTATCGTGTTGCTGACTTCATCCCACACTTGCACTGGTGAGTAATCACTCTCAGCCTTTCACTGTCTCCTCCCATGACTGATAGAACACTTGGCAGCAGTGATCCACTTCCTACTCCTTAGAATTGCTACTCCCCCAATCTCTTACACACTCCATCTATTGTTCCCCCTAGGGAGGTCCCCTCCACCAGTCTCCCACCCCATTCCCCACAGGAGGAAGTTTTAACACCTTCACCAGCATCACATTTTGCTTCCCATGGCCCCTCCCAAAGCCACTGCTGCGATTCAGGTTTCCTGGGACAATGGCTTTGAGGCGGTTGGTTGCCAGGGACTGAATCCCCTATCTGAAGATGTTATCTATATGTCCCCAAAAGAGCCTCACTCTCTCAGCAGAGGGCCTTTTGAAAGATGATTGAATTACGGGGTGCAAACAGCTGACTTGCTGTTGGGAGGCCTAGCGGAAGTCACCAGAGGTGTGGCCCAGAAGGACCTATCTGCCTCCCTGGCTCCTCCCTTCTCTCCCTGCCTCCTGGCCACTGTGCCCTGAGCAGCTTTTCCTCTGCCAGGCCCGTCCACCACATCTTCCTGCCTTGGAGCCAGCCAACTATAGACTAAACAAACCTGGCCTTAACGATGCCCGTGTCAGGTTTCCTTGTTGTCCTAGCAACAAAGAAAGTGACTAAGACAGAGAGAGAAGTAGAAAAACCAAGCAATTCCAACGAGGGACTCATCTAGCCACGTGGGGAGCTCTAGCACTAGGGTGACCCTTTACAGTGATCCCTAATTAAGACGAGGGATCTGGGCTCCCACGATGCCCCGTTATTGGGTGGCAAAGGCCTTCCCAGCAGGGGCGGTGCCTGGAGAAGTCCCTGGCTGTGCAGGACCAGCGGGCGACACTCAGTACCTCTCAGTGTTCACCATTCGCACTTGGAAAATCAGTTTTCTGCCTCTTTTCTCGTGTACGTAATTACGGCTATAAATTTACCTAAAGTACAGCTTTGACCACATTCCGTATGTCTTGTTACACTGTTTTATTATGATAGACCTCACAATGATTTCTAATTTAACTGTTATTTATTCTCCGATCTGCAAGTTATCTAGAGCATATTACTTAATTTCCACGTGTTTGGATAATTTCTAGGTTTGTGAGAATTTTTTGCTGTAGTGCTTCTGAGTTTCGAGGATAAAAATCTGCAGTGAGAAACCCAATTCTGGATTATCTGAGTCACGTGAAGCCCGTGGATAGGTGTTTACAGTCCATCTTTGGTCAGGTTTGCTAAATGTCTTGTGCACTGCTGGTAATCATGCATGTTCTTTTGTTGGGTGCTGTATTCTGTATCTGTCAGTTAATTCAACATCAGATTATGTTCAGACTGTCTTGGTGGTGATGTTTTGTCTGCTTGCTCTATCAATGACAGGGAAAAGCATCGTTACATGCTTGTCTGTCTTTTCTTTTATTCTAGCCATTTTTCCTGCACATATTTTGGGGCGAGATATTAGGTGACTAGAAGTCGGTCCTGGCTTTCTGGGGCTGCAAGTCTTTTGCTATTATGAAAGGTCCCTCTTTATTCCTGGTGAGGCCTCTGGCTTACGAGCTTGTCCTGGCCAACAGCATCACAAGACCCCTCTGCTTTGCTCCGTGTTTTCCCAAACAACCTTCCAATCTTTCCACGTCAGCCTCTCCGTGGCTTTGTGTCTGTCAGGCAAGGCTGTCACACACAACATGGAACTGTGTACCATGAGCCCGCCGTGAGCCCACCGTTCAATAACTTCTGCTTTGGGAACACTTGCCTGACCATCCGCCTTTACTAATGTGTTTGGGTTTGTATCTATCAGAAATGGTCCTCTGTCTGTCCAGGCTTCGTGTAGTGTTTTCCCTACCTCCTTGCCCATCTTAAGCTCCATTAATTCTATGATTCTGGCATTTTCCCCTGCTGGCCCAGGAGTTCAGCATTCTCCGTGTCTCTGTGGGTCATAACATGCACCCTTGACTTTGAACCATCTAGCGAAAGTTATATCCATTCTCTCACCACTTCCCAAATGAAACTAAGAGCTCCTGTCATTCTGTCCACACTCATGCCCTTCTGCCTTTTGAGTCACTGTTGTCACGCGTGGTAATTTCACACAGATTGTAGTTGGCTCTTAAGGAATCATTATTAAGCCAGGTGCGAAGGCACACACCTGTAATCCAGCACTCAGGAGGCTGAGGCAGGAGGATCGCTGTGAGTTTGAAGCCAGCCTGGGTTCCATAGAGAGTTCAAGAGGAGGCCCAACATCTGCAGCTGGTAAAGCAGACCCCCGGGAGAGACGGAGCAGCTGCCCTCTTGAGACAGAGGCACAGAGCAGACCCCCTACCCAGCAGTCCTGCAGGTGCAGCTCCTCTCTGTCAGAAGATTGGAAGGGGCTCCAGGCTGGATGGCATCCACTTGGCCCCATCTTATTCAAACGCTGGCCTCAGTCAGAACATCTATGCACACACAGGACCGGAAGAATGTCTAACCAGATGTCTGGGCATCTGGTGCCTGTGCAGTTTGATTAGAGCCATGTGATGACCAGCTCATTCCCCACCAGAGTCAAAATGACCACGAAAGATAGACATTTCCAGTCCATTCGGGACATCAAGGCAACCAGGACAGCACAACTGAAGACCCTCAGGAAAGAGCACTCCGGAGCTGCTGCAGGAAGTAGCAAGGACAGTGAGAAAAGTGTATGGGGGGGCGTCGAAAGGGATTTGTGGCAATGTGTCTTTCACTGTAATCAACTGTGTGTTTCATTTCTGTTTTATTTTTTTGTTCTTTGAGACAGGGTCTCACTATATAGTTGAGACTGACCTGGAACTCACTATGTAGCCCAGGCTGGTCTCGAACTCACAACAAACCTCCTGCTTCAGCCTCCCGAGTGCTGGGATGACAGGTGTGTGTCACCATACCCGGCTAATCAACTGGTTTTTATACCTGTTGCTACTGTTTTTACTACTGTTCACACTGTGTTTTCCTCACACCTGGTAGCTAATGGTAGAGCACCTACCTACCATGCACAGGTACATCAGATTGGATTTGATCCCAGTTTTCCTTTTTTTTCAACAGACTCCTGTCTGGTGAAATCCATTTTACCACCCATCCTTTTGAGTGGAATTTTAATGCTCTCCTGTGGTCGCCCTTTACACAGTGCTTGTGGCCGTGGCCTCTTTTTCCCTTTGTGTGTGTGTGTATGTGAACCTTTCTCAGAGTTTCAGGACCGCTATACCTCTGCGCCCCTTTCCTAGTGAGAACCCTTCTAGGCACCCCCAACAGAGAGCTTGGCAAGCCCTAAAACCCCACTTTGTCTCCCCAGTGTGTGGCTCTTCCATCGAGGGAAGCTTCTCCAGGCTGCTCAGGACCCTGCTCTGCCCAACTCTGAGAGTCACCTCTTCCAGAAGGGGCCACATCAGGGCTTTGGGCTTACTTGCTTCCTTTCCCACCAGGATCTTTGCTGCTCGATTTTTATCGACCCCACGGGCCAAACCTGAGTTTCCACGCGCCCACCTGTCTCTGGGCCTGCGTTTTCAGCCTCTGGAGCTGCATCTGGTGGTACTGAATTCCCCAAATGACAAGCAAGAAGCTGAGTGCCAGGTCACCCTCTGCGGCTCTGCTCTTCCCATGACCTCAAACCCTGGGGTCCTGGGGACCTCGCTCCCTGCCAGCGTCTCCAGAGGATGCTGGGAATTTCACCTCCAGCTCTTTACTGGGTGCTACACTGCGAGCTGTGCCATAACAGCTCTGGCCATAGTCATGGAGTGCGTCAAGCTGTAACAGCCACCCGCCGTGAAGCATCCGTGTACACGTTCAGTGGGCATGATCCAAACAGGCCCTTTACCTGTTACTTATCTGCAAAGGCACCAGAAGGGGTACACTGCCAACCAGGTGGATGTGCGGTGCCCAAGCAGTCCAGCGGCCACTGCCATGTCCCCACGGATCACAGCTGCGGCCCACATGTCAGCCTGCACACAACAGGTCCTCTGGCTGTGATGTGTGTCCCCCTCAGCCTGGCGGGGACGGTCACAGGTGTGGGACCTGAGGCATAGCCGGTAGGTTGATGCCGAGGCCCTGTCTGGGATCCTGAGCACTGTGCCCTAACTTCACGGTGTGGGAAAACCTCCCATCTGCTTCATGTCCAGGATGCCACGGAGAGGGAGAAAGGCTCAGAGCCTCGAACCACGAACCACAAAGACTCCGCACTCGCCAGCCGGGCTCAGAGCTCATGCGGTGCCAACGCCCAGCCACACCCGCTCACGCAGGGCCACATCCTGGTACAGGAACGGGCTGCTTCCCCCGGGGGTGCTCCCCCAGCCTCTCAGCCCTGGCCCGCGCACTGCTGTGTGCACCCCAGGCCACCCCAATGCCGGAGCCCTGCGGAGACCCCAGCCCGTCCACACTGGGCCACAGGAACCTTTGTGTCCCTTGAAACTGCACACAGCCATCAGGGGGCGGCTGGGGAGACTGGTTCCAGGCGCCCCCTCCTTGCAGAGCCCAGATTCGCGGGTGCTCTTACGGCGGTGCTTCTCACAGCCTCTGGATTTTAAGTCCTCTCTGGATCCCGTACAGACCAGCACTGCACCTGTGTAAACAGTCGCTAAACTCCGACGTCTGGGGGACGACAAGGAGAAAGGTCTGCATGTGCTTTCCAATCTCTCTTGTCCTGCAGCTGGCTGGCTCCTTGGGCAGCCTGCAGAGGCAGAGGATGGACGCACTGACATGGGACCATCTCTGAGGGAAGGGCCCGGCTCTCTCCAGACCTCAGGAGGTTCCAGCCCCAGACCCACCCCTACCTAGTGGCACCACCTCAGTCCGTCTCTTTCCTCCCTGAGCCAGTTTTCGCCCTGTCCCCTTGATCTCTGGGCCTGCACGCCTTGCCAGTTCCCCACGCTTTTCCCACTCTGCTCAGTGTCATGGAGGGGCTGTGACCAGGCCCAGCCACATAGGGCCACGAAAGCGGGCCAGTGGTGAGCAGTGAGCGAGGGAGGAAGGGAGAACTTACCTGGCTCTCGCTATTGCTTCTGGGTCCAAACCCAAGTGCGTGCCTGCGTCGTCGGTGTCCCCACCCTCCTGGTGGCTGTCCTGTGCCCTGAGCCTGCAGAACCGCCCTGTTCCACGAAGACCCCCCTGGCCACAGCCCACCCCACCCAGAGCCAGCTGGCTGCTAAGGTCCCACCTGGCTGCCACTGGCAACTTGATGACTGCTAAGTGCCCCACACACCACTGTGGCCCCTTGTCCCCCAGCTTGGTCTCTGGGCTGCACCCTCGGGTGGGGGACATTATGCTGCCTTTCTGGCACTTCTGGGTGCTCTGGGATATGTGCAATTGGAGAGATTTCAGAACAGTGCCAGGCAGCCTGCAGAAGGGGTGAGGGGACTCCCGGGGGCCATGTTGCTGTCCGTCCCCATGGGGTTCCCTTCCCACCCTGTCCCCAGCAGCCTGGAGTCGCACACACTTCAGTTCCTGCCTGGCATACAGCAGGCACCTACTGAGTCCTCTGGGAATGGAGTGGAGCGTGGGGAAGCAGAACCTCGCTAGTGTCCCGGTTAGGACAGCACTGCTGGGACGGAAACCCCCTTGGCTGGCGTCTAACTCTGCTTCCTGCTCCTGCGTCCTGGCTCCTCACGACCCCGAGTCCCCCGCGGTCACTGCCTGGGGCTGTTGCCCACCCAGGAGAGCCCAGTGGGAAGCTGGGCCCCGTGGGTCCCCGGTGCCCTGGACCCCTTCCCTCAGCAGGAAGCCCCGGCTGGCTTTGCGGTAAGGGCTCCTTGAGACAGACGCCCCACCTGGAGCTGGGCGCCACCCCTTCCCCCGGAGATGTGGCTGCTCTGCAGAGAGCGGGTAAATAGGGCTGGAGAAGGGAGAAGGGCAGCGACAGGCTCCCTGGGCACCGTGGGCCCATGGGTTCTGGCAGGGCTGTGGGAGGCGGCTGCCAGCTTGGCCCAGGGCACAGCTCTCTGACTCTGCCCATGCCCAGCCAGGGGCCGTGCAGGGCCGACATGGGGAGGCCTCAGCTGGGGCCCACCTGGTCGGCCTGGGAGCTCCCTACTGCCCTGCCCTGCTCCTCCTGGCCCTGGTTTACCTGCCTGTCCAACGGGCACTGGGCTGTACTCAGCAGGGTGAGAAACAGGCCAGCCCCACAGAGTGGATAGCCACGGTCACGCGCTCTCCACAGACCCCTCCGCCGTCCCCTCGTGGCCCACAAACTTCTCCCACCCGACGCTCGAAACCAAACAAGGGCAGAGCTGCCTCTGGTGGCACTGAAAACAGCATTGCCCCCCAAACATCCAAGCACCCAACCCCACAGCCACCACGTAGCCCGAGGCCCGGCTGCCTGTCCTCAGTATGGCGTCCTCGGCCCAGGGGCCGGGAGCAAAGTGGGGTGCAGTGTGCACATGCACAGGTGAGGGTCCAAGACAGAGAAGGTGGGGCCCCTGAGCGGTGCAGGGGGACGGCTGTAAGGATTTAGCGGAAGGACGGGGCTGCACACCAGGGTGAGTGGCCGAGGAGAGGGAGGCAGGAAACCCGCATGTGGCCACTGGACTCGGAAACCCACAGCATCGGGATCTCGGCACTGTGGAGGCGGCGGGCAAGAGAGGAGGGGCTGGGAGAGGAACTCAAAGTGCAGCCCTGGGCAGTAGGGCCACCTGGAACATACCACCTGGGTGCTGCCATAGGAACCGAGACAGCAGTGGATAGCAGGGTCCAGAAAGCCCACTGAGGGGCCACACACCATCCAGACTCACGAAGCACATTACCAGGCGCAGGGGAACCACCAAGGGCCTGACCACGTCGGGCTGAGGGGACCCAGAGGCTCACAGGCAACAGCAGGAAGCAGGGTACTCACCACCCGCAGGACAGGCCCTGGTGACTTAGTCCTGGCAGGAGGACAGTGCGGATGCCAGGGATGGTGAATCCGCAAGCAGGGCCAGAAGGTGGACCGAAGGGAGACCGAGCATCCTCCTGGAGGGAGCCGGGGCCCCTGTGGGCAGCAGAGAGGAAGTTCCAGGCCCCGAAGGACACAGCCGGGCCTGGGTTCTGAGTAGGTGAGGGCTGGAGAGGGGAGGCTGGGCAGAGCGACTACAGGAGCAGGGAAGGCGGAAAGAACAGGGTTCCTGGGCCCCTCCCAGCCCTTTCCCGGCGAGCAGCACCCCACAACAGCCTACAGGGGAGCCTGTTCCCTCTGACAGAGGCCCGTGGGACGGGAAGTACTCCAGGCCCCAGACCCCAGCAGTGCCCTGTCCAAGAGGAGGCTCAGGATGGGGAAGCCCAAGCACTGGGACACCGGTGGGGATAGGGATACTGCGGGGCAGGCCTGTGTTCAGGGGAGGCCAGGGTGGCCCAGCCTCACCCCATGGGGACTGTCCTTTGCCTCTGCCCCTCATGGGCCACCCGGAGACAGAGGTGGGGAAGAACCCGGCCTCGGGGGAGACAGGCAGGTGTCCCTCCACCTCCCAGAGGCACCTGGCCACGAGTGGGTGGCAGCCACCTGGGCACACCAAGCCAGCCCCTGCCTTCATTTCCAAGAAGGAAACCGAGGCGCATGCAGGTGGCCACATGCCCAGGCCTTCATGGCCCCGACTCAGAGCCCAGGCTGAGCTGCGCTGACACTGCCACCTCCTGTGGCCGCCCCCGGCTCCAGTGCCAGGAGCGCCAGGCCCAGGACCCCGAGCACCATTCGGCCACCAAGGGCCAGCACTGTGGCCATGCAACTGGGGCCTGGTGCTGGACAGGGCAGGCCCTGCTCTGGGGACAGGTGGGAGGTGTGGTGCAGGAGAAGGTCCTGCTGGCCCTCTGTCAGGCCCAGCCAGAGTCCAGGTGGTCGGCTAGGCTGGGGCCCCTCCCCATTTTGGGTAGCGCTGCCTGTCCAATGTGAGCCACAGGCCTGTGACGAGGGGACACATACCCTCATGCAGGGGCCTGGCCCGACAGGGTGTTCTGACGCCCCCAGTGATGCTGCACTGCAGGACAGGCAGAGGAGGCCGAGACACCGGGCACCAGGTGGGGCTGCGAAGGGGTGGGGAGGGGTGGCGCCCACCGTAGGGAGTGGACATGGGCCCTCACAGTCCCCAGGCTTGGGCCGTGCATCCCAGCTGGGGCCAGACCAGAGGAGTTAGGGACCTTCCAGGCGGCAGCCGCTCTGCCCAGGCCCCCGTGCCTGCCTGAGAAGCACCAGCTGGCCCTTTAAGAAGACAGGTATGGCTGGCACCTCACGCCTGGCCCAGCACAGGGCCGGGCACGTTTCTGATCCCTCTGGAAGGCGGGGCTGGATGGGAGACAAGAAGTTCTTGCACGGCTCAGTAAACAATCCCAGGGTGTTTTGACAGATCCCACTGATAGAAAGGACTGCTGCAGAAATGCCAGTTTGCAAAAGAAGGGTCCCAGCTGGGGGGCCGAGCCACACTGCAGTGCCAGCCCATGCTCCTGTGCAGCCCTGGCACCTGCCCACTCGCAAATTCCTGTGTACACATCGTGTCCACGCATGAGCCAGCTGGGTGTGCACACAGGCAACCCTTAGCTTGTGCATGCGGTGTGTCAAATCTGGGCGTGTGCAGGATGGCAGGGCACTCGTGTGTGGGTGCAGTAGACCCCTTGGTACCCCAGGACCCAGCCGCACCCCAGGATGGGAAAGGGGCAGGAGCCCCAGGCAGGGGACGTGGGGACCTGGGGACGGCGCCAGCCTGTGTGGGGTGGTTCCGCGCCACATAGCTGGTCCAGGGCCAATCCACGCCACAGCAGGTGCAGCTCTGAGCGGCAGAGAGCACCAGGTCTTGGTGGCAAGGCCGGTCCTGATGCCGCCCAGTGGCTCCTACCACGTCCACCCTCAGCACAGTGCTCTCAGCCGGCCTGTCCCGATCGGACCACATGGCTAGGAAGCCACCTCCACTGCCCCCTGCAGGGCACTCACTGGTCAGAAGGAAGAGGCCAGAGCCAGGGGCTCCGTCCCCCACAGCTGGGACTGATGCAGCCCGCAGGCGGTCGGGCCCCTCTGGCGCCTGTGGACAAAAGGACACAGCGAGTGAGGCCCAGGGGGGGCCGCCCCTCCACGTCCTGGCTGGACTGCACCAGCGCCAACACCCCACACTGGGGTAACCCACCTCAGCCCTCCAGCGTTGGCACGGGGCCCCAGGAGTCTGGCAGGGGAGGGGGCGCTGCCCCAGAGCCTGCTGCCTGCCGCGTGGGTCA
>NW_022900948.1:47592457-47601195 GCF_012274545.1 Fukomys damarensis
CCTCCTGCCCACCGACCCCCTGCCCCTGGCCACAGCGGGAGGCAGCCAGCCAGGAGCCGTCAGCCTATGCCAGGGCAGCCGCCGGCCCAGCCTCTGCGCCTGGAGCCAAACCCCTCGGAAACCACAGGGGCTGAGTCTACGGTTGAAGCACCAGGAAGGGGAGACACCATCTGGGCCCCAGCTGCCCCACCCGGGGTCCGGAGCAGTGTGGGTGGCCACAGGGAGACCCTGTCCCGAGCTGCCCCAGTCCACTAGGCAGGCAGATGACGAGACTCGCGGTAGGGGCGCTGTCACCCTCAGCACAGGGTCTGGCCGGGTGCCTGGGTGCCGCTCCGTCCCGGCCAGCGAGGGCAGGGGTGAGGGCACGCCCACCCTCCCCCACACCCGGCCCAGAGACTGCAGTCCCCGGGGGGCGCACAGAGCTGGGGCCACAGCCCCACAGCTAGAAAAGCCCAAGCGGCCGGGTCAGCTGGGCGTGGGCCTAGATCCTGTGTGCAGGGCTGACCCTGGGTGTCCCAGGCTCCAGTGACACCCCCGGAAGAAGGGAAGAGGCTTCTAACCAACAGCGAGGCTGCACTTGTCTGTGTGCTGCATGGCAGACAACTCAGAAGGTGACCCAGAGGGGATGCGACTCCCCAGCCCCTTCCCCGCTGCAGGGCATTTCTCACGGGGTTCGGTGGACATGTAAGAATCAGGGCCCTTCCCTACCTCTCCTCTTTTCTGCACACTGCTGGTAGGATGGTGCTGTCCCAACTTCCCAAAGATGGGTGCGGCCCACTACTCCTTTGCCTGAACTTCTGGGGCTCCCATGACCCCACCCCTGAAGTTCTAGGTGGTTCTTGTCTCTCTACACTCACGGCTCCCTCACCCACCCGGCCGCTTCCAGACTCAGCTCCTCCTGGGTCCTCTTCTGGGGAGCCCCAAGGTGTCCTTCTCCTCCACAGGGCACCCCGAGTCCACACGCAGCTCCATACCCACGCGGGTGCAGGGTGGGGTGACCTTCGGACTCGTAGCCGAGGCACCTGGGCTTGGAGGGGGCTGGGCTGGGCTGGGCTCGCGCCAGCCCTGTGGGACCCAGGCCCACCCACGGCCTCTCAGAACCGGGGCCCACCTAGCCCTCTCGTGCAGCTGCCCCAGGGTAACCGGCGCACCACCTGGCAGGCCTGTGGCTCTGGCCCCAGCACCTGGCCTGGGCCAAGTGAGGCCCATCCGTCCCTCTGCAAGCACTGAGCTGCGGGCAGCCAGCGGGCAGCCAGCCAGGGACACCCGCCGGGCTGGGGCGAGGACAGCAGCTACGTCCTCACGATCGGGACACCGCCACCTCTGGTCGACGCCACTCCGGCAGACGGCGTCCTCACGGGAATTACTCAACATGCTGTCGCAATGGGGCCGAGTCTGGTGTGCACACAGCTGGGACCTGGCTGTGGGCAGGACAGGCGCTAGGAGCGGCCTTCCTTAGCCCCGAACAGGCAGGATGGCCCCAAGCTGTGTCATGCCAAACACTGCTTTTGTTCTTTGGGAGTTTGTTTGTTTGTGTTTGCTTGAGACAGAGTCTCCCTGTGTACTTCAGCCTGGCCTCTAACTCACGGTGATCCTCCTGCCTCAGCCTCCTGGTTGCTGGGACTACAGCCATGCACCACCCCGCCCAACTTGAGGGCTGCTTTCTCTCCTGCTCTCTCAGGGAAGCAAGAAGGGTCCCGGCTGCCCAGAAGTGCGTTTCTGACCCCCAGGAAGTCATTTGGGTCCCCTGGCTTCACCCCCCTGTTCCCTACTCTCTCTGTCTTCTCCCCACTACGCACCCTCCTCCCCTGTCTTCAGAATCTGCAGCTTTCTCTGTGCCAGCCCATGCTGACCACCCCACAACACCAGCTGGCCGTGAGCATGTCACCTCCAGGATACACCAGGAAGAGGGCACATCATTTCACAGGGAGGGAGGCTGAGGCAGGGAGGTGCAGCACACAGTCAGACCTCAGTTCTACTCTGGGTTCCTGGTCCCCATGGGCAGAGCAGAAGCTAGGCTGTGCCCCGTGTGTCCTCCGGCGGCACGCTCAACTCAGACCTGCTCTGACCAGCAGCACGGGTGACCAGAGGGATTGGGACAGGCACACAGCTCTAGACACAAAGCACTGGCTGCCCAGAGCCTCCCGGCCCACCTTAGGGCAAAGCCCCTACTCCTTGGTGTCTCCCCTGGGGAGCCAGTCCGTCCAGGTCCCCCTGGGCCTCACACCTCAGACCCCGGGGCCCCTTTACCAGGTGTCCAGGGAAAAACAGTCTGGCCTCTGAGCCTGGCACAGGGTCTGTAACCAGGGCTGGCGATGTCATCCCTGCAGCAGCAGCCTCAGTGACAGGTGTTGGATGCAGTACTCATGTTGAAGGGTCCCCACACTGGACGTGGTGACACATCCCTGTAATCCCAGAACTCAAGAGGCTGAGGCAGGAAGCTCTCTGGCAGTTCAAGGCCAGCCTGGGCTACATGAGTGTAAGGCCAGAGCTGATTACTTGGTGAGACCGTCTCAACAAAAAGAAGCAGGAGGAAGGGAAGAAGGGGAAGAAGGACCCCAGCATCTCCCAGCAGCGTCCCCCACAACCCGGCCCCAGCACCAGCTGCCCCAGGGACTCCAGCCCCAGCCTTTGGTCTCCAGGTCCCTCCTTCCTCCTCAAAGCACCTGATCACCATGCAACCCCAGGCAGGAGGCAGAAGCTCCCAGAAGGCTCGGAGGGTGACAGCCCTGTGTCCAGGACGCAGCCGCGAGGCTGGGCAATGGTTTGACAGACTGAGCACACAGAGAGCTCAGTGTCGGCCCCACTGGAGCGTGAGCACAAACACTTGAGTTTGTGTGTTAAAGGGGCTTAGGACAATTTAATAGCTCATAAAGTTTTACAGTCCCGGTTGAAACCAGAGTGATAACTCTGGCTGCACAGCTATCTCTCGCTAAACGCCCCGTGTCTAATTTTTCTCCCAGTT
Source organism: Fukomys damarensis (assembly GCF_012274545.1). Taxonomy (NCBI): domain Eukaryota; kingdom Metazoa; phylum Chordata; class Mammalia; order Rodentia; family Bathyergidae; genus Fukomys; species Fukomys damarensis. The sequence goes on from NW_022900948.1 coordinate 47,595,423, forward strand.
ATTGGAAAACTAGCATCTGCCTTGCTGGGGGGTGTGCGAGTCTATTTTTCTGGAAGAGAGGTGAGCAGTCGGCTCACATGCCTTGGCCTCGTCCCACGATGCCATCCTCTCGGTCTCTAGGACCCGAGATGAGAAAACGCAAAGCTGGCACCAGCTTTGGAGAGCCAGGTCTGTTGGGGCCAAGGTCAAAAGCCGGTGGAGACCTTCCCAAGTCACAGCCTGGCAGGCGTAAAGCTCCTATTGTGTGCACGGCAGGGTCCCCAGAGGATGAAGATGCAAATTCCAGGTCTGAGGTGCTGCCTGCAGGAAGCTGGACTGAAGCCAAACTCTGCACCCAGGAGAGGAGCAGTGGCCTCTGCAGACGCCGCCTTCCCAAAGGCTTCTGGGAGGAGGTGGAGCTCCTCTCCGCTGCAAGGAAGAGCAAGATTCACAGTTGGGTGGAAGGGATGACAGAAGAGCCATGTCCGGGCTGCATTTCCCTCCAGAACATCGGCTGACCTTGGGGAGCCTCAGTTTCACCACCTTTTAATGGGAACTGTGTTCGTTGGCAGTTGCAGGGATTGAATCCAGGGCTTCTGCAATGAGCTACATTCCCAGTCTTTTTTCACTTTGAGAGTCTTGGTGAAGCACCCAGGCTGACCTTGAATTGCCCTCCTCCTGCCTTGGCCTCCCAAAATTCTGGAATTACAGGCGTGGCCAGCTCAGTGGGAACCACTTAGCACCTGCACTGTAGGATCAGTGTGAGGAGAAAATAAACTGCACAAGCACGTTTGTGCACAATGTCTGTAAAACAGACATTGAGGAAAACGGTTTAGCAGCTTCTGAAAAGTTAACCACACAATTACCCTGTGGCTCAGCAACCCCACTCCTAGTAACTTTCCCAGAGGACTGAAAACAGGGTCTCAAACAAACCCAGGTACATGCAGGCTCCTGGTCATGCTTTTCACAATGACCCACATGTGAATAACACAGGCGCCCATCAGCAAAGGGACAAAGTACGGTCCATCCACATTGTGGAATATCACGCAGCCGTGAAAAGAAGCCCAGCGGTGGCACACACTTCAGCAAGGGGACCTGGGAACATGGTGCTCGATGAAAGAACCAGGTCCAGCATTGTGTGGTTCTACTGCTGTGAAGTAACCAGATCCACAGGGACAGGACAGAGGCTTCCAGCCTGAGGCAGGGGAGTGGGAGGAGTAACTGCCTTTCTTCTGGGGCCATGACCGTGTCCCAGCTGCAGAGGCGAGCGAACCTAGCCCCACTGCATCAGGCACTTGGACCTGATAAGTTAGTGCCGTGTGAATTCCTTTTAATGAAGGACAGGGCTCGTGGGATGCTCCCCACGCCCCCGACCCCCAAGCCGGGCAGAGTGAGCGTGTACCCCTCTGCGACACGGGTGTCTCGATGCAGGGCATGGGGCCCCACCCAGAGGGCAGCACACGCGGCACACAGCTCCCAGGCATGTCCACGTGGGGACCCAAGCCAAGGCCCACCTGCCCCACACCGGCTCAGACGACTGCCATGCGTGGCTACCATGAGCTTGGGCCTGGCTCCTCCTCTGCGCCTCTCCACCCCGGCATCCCCGCCAAGCAGCACTGCCTGACCTGGCCTCCTTCTGCCCACCAGGTCGAAGGGTCAAAAGGACCCACAGGACCTTTGTCCCCACCATCGGGTGAGGCAACGCCATCCCGGAAGGGGGGCCACGCACCGGCTCCTGGTGCCCAAGCCAAAGACAAACCCCACTCCAACAACATCGGAAGCTGGGACACTGACAGCGGCCAGCTCTGCACCAGGGCCTCGGCCCATCTGCGCACAGCTGAGCCGGCAGCCGAGCCCCACCCAGTCACCTCCCACAGGCTTTGGTCTGTCCCAAGTGCGTGCTTCTGTCTCTCCCGGGTGATGGACGGGGATGGAGAGGCCCAGACCCCAGGGCAACTGCTAGCCTGCTTGGACACTCCCTGTCTGACCCGAGAAGGGCCCGGAGCCGCAGGCCGGCCCTGTGCCCCCCGGCACTGCCTACAAGTATCTGGCCACCGGTATCTCCTGCACCAGGCATGCCTGCCACCCTCGGCTCCTGCTCCCCTGGAGCAATCCAATTGTAGGCCACAGGAGGGGAGGGGAGTGTAACTGAATATCCCAGGGAGCGTCCCCCTGCCGGCCATTTCATGGCTCTCTCATTAAAGTCTTCTACAAGAAGCCCAAAATAAAACAGTGCTATTGTTTTACGCCTCGTGGACACCAATTACTGTTTAACACATCACTGCCATCACGGCCACCCGCTAAAGGGATCCAGCGTGCCCAGGCACGGCAGAAGTGTCCCTGCATCTCACCCCGGGAGGCTGAGGGTCCAGCCGCACCATGGGCACAGGGTAGCCAGCACCCCCGGCTGCACCCCCTCTGTGGAGCAGGCCTCACACCCCACCCCTGCACGGTGGTCAGACCCACTCTGCATGGCTTCCATCCCCTCCCTGAGCCCGGTTACTACAGATGCAAAGTGAAAAATGAACCAATAACCCAGCAAATCCCAGCCACTCGGCGCAAAACGCAATAACCACAGCGCGGGGTCCAGCCAGATGGATTAGAGGGCGCCAGCGGCTCCGGGTAACATGGAAAGGGCACAGGGAGGTCTCGCCCTAAGGCGGAGAGGGGCACATGGAGGGGGCGGAGGGGTGAGGGGCTGGAACCCAGCCCCCTACAGGTCCTGGCTGGGGGGACCCTGCGCAGGGGAAGGAGGACAGCGACCTCACCCACCCTTATCTGTGGACAGGTGCAGACCCGCGGCTGTGCAGTGAGCTGGAGAGGGGAAGTTAGAGGGGATACAGGCACAGTCACACTTGCACTGGGTGTGGTGCTTATCACCAACATGGAGCCTGGTACATGGAGCCTGGTGAGGTCTTGGGGGCCTGGGCGGGGCCGCCCCAGGGCCCAGGGACTCTGCCTGTGTGTGGTTTCAGTGGGGGACAGTGGAGGTGGCCCAGAACCCAGCTGGGCTGAGAACCACCTCTCACCACCCGAGGGCGTCTCCAACCTGTCCCCAACCCACCCCATGGCGACCTGGGAGCCACAGGGCTGCAAAACAGGCCAGAGGGGTCAGCGATGCTCCCACGGGAGGGTCCAGGCCGCTGGGCACGGGCCTCTGAGCCAGGCGGGGTCCCCTGCACGACGAGGGCCAGCAGGGAACTCGGCAAAAGCAGTGTTGGGGACACCAGCTATCCTCTGACCTCACACCCTCCACCCCGTGAGAATCGCAGGTGTGTTGGTTGGATCTGGGTTTTTTAAAGGACAGAATTCTGTGCTCGCTTTGGCCGCACGTGTGCTGAACAGACTGCATTCAAACATCGCTCCTCTTGAGCTGACAAGGGCTCACGGCCCTGGCCCTGCTGGACACCCCACCCCTCCAGCCTGCAGGGACACCGCCAGCCAAGAGGAGGCCCTCCCGCCAGGGAGACACCGTGTGCTCCACTCCGAGGGGCATTTTGGAAATTCGGGAAGGGCTGGCTCCAGTCTTCTCAGTGGCACTCAGTAATGTCCAGACCAGGCCCAGACATTCAGGTCAGGGCCGGCACTTCCTGGACTCCTGAGCTGGAACCACACAAGATCCGCCCCTCATTGTGAACACACTTTCCCCATCCTTCTTCTTTTTTTGGTACCAGGGATCGAACTCGGGAGCTTTCGCTTTCAAGGAAGCCGGCAGAAGCACCGAACTAAATCCCCAGCCCTCCCCCATCCTCCTTGATGCTGTTTTGTTTTGCTGTTTTGTCTTTATTACGACATGTTTGCTTTACATAATGATCATCGCTTGCGGGGAGTCGGACAGGTACACAACACATCTCACCACTCCCTGCAGCAGCTCTGCAGGCCTCTTTCCCGAGTGTCTATATGAGGTGTGATCAAAAATACGGTGAACGCTGCTGCCCGGTGCCACCTGACTGACAGGCGGCTTGTGGAAACATGACGCTGTGTCCTCATCCACCTTAATTACCAGACCTGGCACTGTGTGACTTCCGGTTCCTCCCCAAAGTCAAAAAGACTGTGAGAGGTCAACGTTTTTTAATCCAGTCATAGAACACTGAGGCAGCCAGGACAGCAGAACTAAGGACTCGGGAGAGAGGACTCCAGAGCTGCTGCCGGAAGTGGCCAGGACGGTGGGAGCAGTGTGCTCAGAGCAGTGGGGGAGTTTTGAAGGGATTCATGCCAAGGCGTCTTGTTTTCACGGTAACCAGTTTTTATTTAAACGTTCACTGTATTTTTCTATCACACCTCAGTTTTTGTTCAAAATTATGTGTGAGGTGAGTAGTCAGTTCTGTGATTTCCATTTCACACAGCGAGGGAGAGCCACAGGTACCCTGCCTGCAACGGTGCCTGATCTTTCCCTGTTTGTCCACAAGCTGGTGAAACGCCCCATCGAGAGGTGTCCCTGGCAGAGGCCCACCTGGCAGCCACCTGACCCCCTCCCCTGGCCAGGGAGCAGCAGAGCCCCGCGGAGGAGCCCCGGCCCCAGGAGCTCTGTCGCAGCTTGGTAACCGGAGGCCGAGAATGCAGCCACCTGGGTCCGTGTGGGCAGCCAACGGTCACGGGAACGGGGCACAACTTCTGCTCACCAGGACAGCCGGGCTGGGGCTCCCTCCCCGTGAGAGGGGCCCCCGTCAGGCTCTAATAAAACCTGTGCAGCCCGGGCCATCGTGTGCTGTCAGAATGATCTCCCAGGACACGGCTTGGGGACCCCAGCCAGGTGGGTCTGGGCCTCCATAAAGGGGGTGACGGAAGGCTGGGGTCCTCAGGGGCTAACGTGGGCCACTGCCCACACCTCCTCGCTCCCAGCCCACGAGAGCAGCTGTTGCCCCACCTGCCGGAGGGGCAGAGGGACGGGGTCCTCGGCCAGCCATGGACTGAGCCTGACTCACAGGAGGCAAGGGTGAGGACACTTCTCAGCCGATGGCCCCAGCCGGTGCGCCTGTTATTCCCTGGGGAGGGGTGGCCTTGGGGAGCAGGGAGGCCGGCTCTCTGCCCTACACCTCCACCGCCCACAGGAGATCACTCAGGCCCTGATACGATCGCTGCAGGACAGGCGGAAATTGGAGTGTCCCGGGTGCTTGATGGAGGCGGCTGGCCAGTGGCGGCGGCAGGGACATTAGAGGCCGGTGTAATGGCCTCATTCGATCCACTTGCGGACCCGTGACCTTGCACAGCCCCGGAGCCGCATGCTGCTTCAGTGACAAATCAGGAGCAGGGAAATAATGGCCGCTCCAGAGAGGGCAGGCCAGGCAGGGAGGGTGCTCTGTCTCCTGCCATCCCTCTGTCCACAGTAGCTACGGCCTCCTGTCCCCCACCATGGGCCCCACATAGCAGGCCCTGGGACCCCAAGAAGACAAAAGAGTCCCCACCTTGGGGAGCTTGGCTCCGGCCTGAACTGGGTAGGGGGCTGAGGGGACACAGTGACCAGCTGGGGGAAGGAGAGTCTTGTGGGCAGGACACAGGGGTCCTCGGGGCCCTCCACTGACTACCAGGCCGGGTTGCTGGATCCCGGATCCCAGATTGGCTCACATCCCTCTCGCAGGCCTCAGTTTCTGGTCTGCAGCTGCTCTGCACCCTCAGGTTTCCCAGTCCAATAGGAGACGAGGGCACAAATGAGCGCCTACTGTGTGTCCCCCAGGACACTGGGCTCCCACTCTCCCCGCAAGGCCAGCAGCCCCTACCATCTGCTGCTGGGGTGACCCCTGACCTCCTGCCCCCCCTCTCTTTTTCCTTACCCCCTCCCCTCATGCTTCTCCCC
>NW_022900948.1:47601557-47606324 GCF_012274545.1 Fukomys damarensis
CCTCTTCTCCTCTCTCCCCTCCTTCTTTCTGGGGGCCTTGCAGGAAGGCTGGGCTGAGGTCTGCAGCCCTCCCAGCAGCCACTCTTACGCCAGAGTTCTACCAATCCTGCCTGATACCAGCCTTGAACAAAGCCATTGCTGGCTGGGCCCCATGCTCACCTCCTCCAGGCTCACGGGTGCCTCCTGCGCCCCCAGAGAGTCTGACTCTGACCCTAACCAGACAACGTCACCCACAGAGCCAGACGAAGACCCAGACCTGAGGCGGGGAGTAGTGGAGGAAGGGACTTGGCCAGGAGGTCCTTCCGGTTCGGCCCACAGAGCCAGGCCTGACAGCCACCAGGTGGGCCCCCTGTAACCTTGACCGCAGGCTCAGGGATAGGCCCTCTGAGCTTCCCCTGCCCTGAGTCCATCCGGCAGGGCCCAGAGGCACAGGGAGGTAAAGTGACTCACAGATCACCAGCAGCCAGGACGCAGACCTGCAGCCCAGACCTGGAAGCCACGCCCGCCTCTCGGCAGGAGGAGGCACCTGAACCGTGGGCACTCAGAAGTGCTCTGCTGCGAGGTGGCTCTGCCCCAGCAGTCCCACATGCACAGCCCACAGAGGACGGGAGGGCTAGGAACAAGAGAACTGCTGTAGGCACAGGTGAGGAAACTGAGGCCACGGCAGGTAAAAGTCCCTGGGCCAGGTTGGCGCTCACATGGAACAGAGCTGGACTTGAGGCTGTGTCCTGACCCCTCCACCATACCTGAAAGGACCAGGAGCCCCTGCAGATGCCAGCCTCACCCCTGGGCACAGCGGGCCGGAACCCTTTGGGTCTTTAATCCCCACAGCACAGACAGGACTGATGAGGGGGCCCTGGTCACGACGTTAGCCCCTCTGAGGACACCACAGTACCCCCATGCCCTAGCCCCATGCTCAGGGGCAAGAGAGAGGCCTGGGGAGGAGTCAGTTGGACCCTGGGGCCAGACTGGACCAAGCAGCTCCAAGGTGGGGCCTCTGCCCGGTGTCTTCTGTGAAATGAGTGCCTAAGCCACGGGTCCTACTCTTCTTCTGTAAGAGGGACTCGTAAACGACAGGAATGGAGCCCAGCCGGGAGGTGCCCACATCCCATGCCACCACTGCACCCACTCAGGCGGCTCTCCTGCCAGCTGGGCATTCCCTCCCTGAAACGAGGGCCTCACCCTCACCAGGAACCCTGAACTCCCTCTGTTCCCACTCATCTCATTGCCCACACCCACGCCCCCACCCCAAAGGCACAAGGCCCCGCCCCAGCTGGTGGCTGCTGCTCCTACACAGGGACCCTGGGCCTGGCCCTATCCCCTGTGGGCAGTGCCCTGCACAGTGCCTGGCGAGGAAGGCCTCGTGGGACCACGCCCCGCCAGCCACACGGCCCCGGGTTGGCCTGATCTGTTGCGGAAAGGACAGTGGGCCAGAACCCAGATGGGGCTGGAAATCTCCAATTGGCCAGCGGCTGGGCTCCGGCACAACCAGGAAGTCCCCAGGGCCCCTCATGGGGAGCAAAGACCCTGTATGCTGAGGGCCACGAGGAGGTGTCCGAGTCTGGGGCCGAGAGCCAGCCGGTGGGACAGGAATGGGGACAGTCAGGCTTGGGGCGCCGAAGCTATCTGCGAGAGGAATGGTGGCAGGGGCTGGACAACCAGGGGACCCCACAGGTGCAGACAGTTGAGGGCCCAGTCCCGACACCTCCCAGAGGTCTTTGGTACCAGGGCCTTGTGAGCCACAAGCTGGGGCTGGCTGGGGACGAGACGGTCCCATCCAGCCCAGCAGGTGCACTCTGTGGAGTCCCTGGTGGTCCAGTCTGATGAAATCCATGGCCGCAGGTGGCAGGCCCGTCCCCTGGGTCCGTCTGCACATCTGAAGAGGCAGGCAGCTATCAGTCCTGGGGCCTCTGTGCCCCATCTGGCCTGGGAGCTGTGATTTCGGGCTCAGAAAGTGACACGTTCCCATTTCCTACAGAGGCCAAGGCAGAAGGATGGCTCGAGCCCAGAAGGTGGAGGCCAACCTGGGTGGCACCATGAGACCCCGTCTCAGGAATGGAGAGGCTGGGGTGCGGCTCAGTGGCACCGTCCGGGGCTCACAGGTACAAGGCCCTGGATTGCATCCTTAGTACAGAAGAGGAAGAAGAGGGGAAGGAGGAAGCCAAGAGGTAGGAGGAAGAGAAAGCAAGGGGAGGAGGAGGAGGAGGGGCCCCTTCCCTGTGCCCTGGACTTCATCTGTGTGGCAATCCCAGCTTCAGTGGCACCTAGACAGGGCCCAGGACCCCAGAACATCACACCAGACGCGGTCAGCCAGGCCCACCGCATGCCCTGCGCCCTCCAGCTCCCTGTGGGCCCTGCAGTTCCTTTGAATGCCCCCATGACCGGGTGCTCAGCACCACTCAAGGCTGCCACTGCTGGTGCTGGTTCTGGGCAGAGCAGGGGCTGGGCCAGCTCGGTGTAGCTCAGGGCAAGGCCGACTCCTTCTGACCAGGCCCCCCGCGGACATCCAGCCACAGGCGGGAGGAAGGCCTCCGCTAAGCAAGCACTCCGACCGTGCCAAACACCTCTCCATCTGGACGGGCAGGAGCCGTGGCCCCTCAGAAACAGACAGAGTCTGTCACACCCCAGCGAGGGTCACACAGGTATTCCCCAACTCTTCCTCCCCGGCCAGGGAGGCCCATCAGCCTGCGCAGAAAATAACGCTGCTTCTCTAAAGCACACCCTCTCCACAGAGGCACTATAAATATGCAGAGGTGACACCGCAGGCAGCGCTGCCCGGTGAGTGATGTCATCTCGGGGCGTTGCCTAGCAACCCCAACAACGTCTGGGAGACTCGCTCTTGAGCGGGACCCAGTCACATTTATGCAGCTCCGTTAATCAGCTTCCCGGCAACTCCGCCGAGGCGCTCTCATTTTATTCATGATTATTTTATGTGAAATGCACTTTTAACTCGGAGAGAACACAAAGATTTAATTCAAAACCCGCTATGGTTTTATGTTTCCAGGGTGCCGTTAGCACGGCGTCCACCCAGGTAACCATGGTGACGGCCGGGTAATTAGTATATATGGCGCGCTGTATTAATACGGTGCCGGCCGGCTCCCAATCAGCACCGATTACCGCGTGTTATTACTGGAGTAATTACCTGCACTAACAGGCAAATTGAACTAAATGGTCAATTGAAGTAAAGTGAATGGCTTTTTATTCTAGTTCCTAAATAATGTGTCTGCTTGGCTGAGTCGCTCAAGGTAAATAAAACTCTTAATTGGTGGTCTCCTGGCCGCCCCTCCCTGGGTGGGGCACGGGACCCACTGGGCCCTGGGCTCTGCCAGGAGCACCCACCCGTCGCCGGCCTCATAGCTCTGTACCAGGGTCCCCAGGGAGGGGCAACCCAAGTCCCGACCGTCCCCAGCGCTAGGCCTTCGGGTCTGTGTCACGCGTCCAGCAAGTGTCCCACGAGTGACACTCATCCCCCACCCCCAGGGTGGACACGGAACTTTCCAGAAGGAGGTTGGAGGGCAAAAGGCAACGGCCTTCCGCCCAGCGATGTTTTCTTGCCCCTTGGGTAGGTGGGGCAGAAGCGAATCTCTGGCTTCCTGTCACAGGATGTGAGGGGGGAGGGGAGGTCAGATGTCACTTCTGCCTTATTAACAGCACGTTTCTGAAATTCCATAAACCGAGAAGATCTTCAAACAGGAAGTCACGCTGGACCTCTCAGAGACCGCACATTCCAAGTCGGAGCCATTGCACTGGCTCCGGGAGGGACAGCGAGGAGGGGCCGGGCTGTGTGGCCAGGTGCCCAGGGTGGGAGAAAGGGACTGAAACAGCGGCCGCATCCCTGTCCCACCCTCGGGACGCAGGCAGCACTGGGCAACGGCACCGAATCTGGGTGTGAGGTGTGGGGTCCTCGCTGGCTGGCACCAGGTCTGGGCTGATCAAGATGCCAGGACAGACAGCAAGGAAGTACGAGGGATGGCCCGCACCAGGCCTCTCGTTGAAAGAGCATGATTCACCTCAAGCCAGGGCAGTCACCCAGGAAGGAAAGGGGCGTCCAAGGGACAGAAGGCCCAGGGTCAGAGGGTGAACAGAAGGCCACTTGCAGACGCGCATGAGCACACACTTCCGCTGCTGGGTGGCGAGAGAGCTCCGCGGTCCAGGAGACACGCCATGCCCTGGGTTCCCGGAAGGCTCAGGACGGGGAGGCTGAACACAGGAACGACCTCCCATGTCCAGAAGCACGAGGGTGGGCAGTGCAGCTGCCGGGCCCAGCCCGGTGGCAGGGGCTGGACACTTGGCACTACCTGGGCACAGTGGGTTGAAGGCAAGAGAAAGGCCAGCAGCCTCAACACCAAAGGGAAGTTCAGGTTCCTGAGGCCCGAAGGTGGCAGTGGATGGCAGCAGGCAGATGCCACCTCAGATGAGATGCCAGCCTCCGGGACCAAGACCGCAGCATTGCAGACATAGCAGCTGGACCCCTGATGCCAACCTGAGGGCCAGGGACTCAGGCAGCAAACACTAAACTGGCCAGGGAAAGATGAGGGAGACAAAGCCAGCTCGAAATCCTCCCAGCCAAAAGAGGCAACTACGACTTAAAACACAAGAAGTAGTAAAGCTGGGCATGGTGGTGCACATCTTGATCCCAGTACTCAAGGGACTGAGGCAGGAGAATCGCCAGGAGTTCAAGGCCAGCCTGAACTACAAAGGAAGACTCTTATCTCAAAAAAAAAAAAAAAAAAAAAAAAAAAAAAAAAAAAAAAAAAAAAAAAAACA
>NW_022900948.1:47606547-47646743 GCF_012274545.1 Fukomys damarensis
TAAAAAAAAAAAAAAAAAAAAAAAAAAAAAAGAAAGAAAGAAAGAAAGAAAGAAATGACAGAGACAGATTAATTTTGCTCAGCAACCTGATGAAAACTTCAAAATAACCGTGTTTACGCACCACAAAGACATAAGCAAAAACCTACCATCCTCAGAAATGACTAAGAGGCCAGGGGTGTAGCTCCGTGGTAGGCCCCTTAGTTTCAAGCCAGGACAATCAATTGATCTATCGAAAGTTTTAAAATAAATACAATACTGTATGAGTCAGCCTTCCAGTAGCCAAGACCCAAAACCCAACACCCACAGTCTAAAGAAGGAGAGGCCTGATTGGCTCGTGGCTCCATCCATGGTCAGGGGTTCGGGGTGGCAGGAACTTCATGGAGGAAGGGCGTAGAGGGGTGCAGCTGCTCAGTCCTGGCCGCCAGGATGCAAAGGAGGGGACAGCGTGAGTCCGGCTTTTCTTAACCTGATGACATTGACACATCAGGGTTAATGGTCACAAATACTGATACATCCAAAAAGTTGCGTGAAATTCATCGAAATGGGAGCATTCTTAATAAATAAATAAAAGGGCATATGGACACAGGGAAAGAGAAGACTAACAGAAATAGAAAAATGGAGTAGTCCTGTATTCGTGTACTCTGTGTACTCTACAGGAACATAATCAGTAGGTGTTTTTCAAAAGCCTCCCTAGAGCCGGGTGTGGTGGCACATGCCTGTAATCCCAGTACTTGGGAGGCTGAGACAGGAGGATCACTGTGAGTTCAAGACCAGCCTGGGCTACATAGTGAGTTCCAGGTCAGTCTCAACTACATAGTGAGACCCAGTCTCAAAAAAACAAAACAAAAAAAAAAAAAACCTTCCTAGAAAACCCAGTCTAGATGAGTTCCCCTGTAAATTCTACCAAATATGTATCTATGATAGTAATTCTAATTTTGCATAGACTTTATCAGAAAATAAAGAGGATATAAAATTCATTTCATAAGGGTATCACAAATTTAAAATCAAACTTCAACAAAGGCATGAGAAAGTTAAGGCTAGGAGGTAAGGCTTTTTTGCAGGTTGTAGCCAGGGTCTTCACACTGATCTGACCCTTTTTAATTTTTTGACTTTGAGACCAAGTCTCAGTGAGTCATTAAATTGCTCAGACTGGACTCCAGCTTTCTATCCTCCTGCCTCAGCCTCCTAGAGTGCCTCTAAATGAGTGTCTCCATGCCCGTGGCTGGGCCCTACCGGGGGCACCCACCTGTTGCCAGCCTCCCAGCTCTGCACCGGGGTCAGGTATCTTAAGGATCAAGGTCAGGAAGGAATGGGCCAACCCACTCTATTGGCCCTGGAGAAAGGAGAATGGGCTTATACAGAGACAGGCACAAAAATAGAAAGATTAACGAATGGCTCAGCAAGGGGAAGGATAGCTCATCAGCAGTACGTTGTCTTTGTATCAGAAATGCAGATTTGACACCTTCAAAAAAGCAGTCAACAGAACTAGCCACAGTGAAGGGAATTTTCAGACAAGAATCTTACTACATGTAGAAAAACATTTGAGAAGAGTTAACATCCACTCTGATTATAAATATAAACAACTCTTATAAATTAAAAAATAAAAACTCTCAGCAAACCAGATATAAATGGGAACCTCCTTAACCTGCCCAAGAGTATCCACAGGAAGTCGACGGCAAACCTACCTCTTCCTTACCGCTAAATGTGTCCTTTCGGAAATTAGACACAAGGCCAGGATTTCTCTCTTACCACTTCTATTTGGCATTGCAGTGACAGCTGTAGCCACTGCAATAAGGTAAGAAAAAGGAAATAACAGGAGAAGACCAGAAAGGAGGAGCAAAACTGTCATTTTAGACAATAGTATGATTGTGTGTGTAGATCTAAAGTGACCCATGGTTCAACAACTGCAGTTACTGAGTCTTATAAGGCAGCTGGGTGTAAAAACAACATCTAAAATCATACGTATTTCTATAGAATGGGACTAAATGAATAGACAGGAAAATGCTTAGGGCTTGGGAGGTAGCTCAGTGGAAGAGCATTTGCATAGCATGTTTGAAGCCCTGTGTTCAATCCCCATTCACAACACCACTTACCAGGCCAGGTATGGTGGCATGCACCTGTAATCCCCACACTTGGGAGGCTGAAGCAGGAGGATCACTATGAGTTCCAAGCCATCCTGGATGAACCAGAGAGTTCAAGGCCAGCCTGAACTACATAGCAAGACCCTGTCTCAAAATAAATAAATAAATAAATAGGGTCAGGGATTTAGCTCAGTGGTTCCGCCACCTGCCTTGCAAGCACAAGGACCTGAGTTCAATCCCTGGTAGCAAAAAAATGTTTAAATAAATAAATAAATAAAAGATCCAGATACCTAGAAATAGAGCTAGTAGAATATGCACAAAACCTCTAGGGGAAAAAATGTAACTTTACTAATAGATGCTAATACAGACCTAAGTAAGTGTGGGGCATGGGTACAGCTTGTGGTCTAGAAAACTCAACAGTGAAGATGTTAATTCTCCCCAGTTGTTTTAGAGTCTGTTTTTTTGTTTGTTTGGTTGGTTTTTTGAGATAGGGTCTCGCTATGTAGGCAAGTGCCACCATACCCCGCACACACCAAGGTATCATTACCTACGGTAAAATTCGCCCTTTTGGACATACAGTCTGTACAGTTTAACAACCTGCACTAGTCTTAGATGACCACCACGGCCCACCTCCCAGAGCCCCCAGGCCCTTTGGTAGCAACCCTCCCCCAGCCCCAGCCCCTAGCAAGCGCTGATCTGTTGCTGGGTTTTATATGTTTTGTCTTTCCCAGAATGTGACTTAAATAGAATTCTACAGTGTGCCATGTGTGGGCCTGGCTTCTTTTATGCGGCACAATTCATCTGAAATTCATTCACGTTCTTCCACACGCCGACAGCTCAGTGCTTTACTGCTAGGAAGTACTTGGTAGCACGTCGGCGCCGCTGTATGAGGGATCTCTGAGTCCTTTCCAGTTTGGGATGAGTACAGATGAGCGGCTGGCGCCCTGACGCGTGGACTTTTGAGTGGTTTATGGAAGCTCCCGGGAGTGCGGCTGCCGGGTCCCCTCCTAGGCACGCATTTCTCCCTGTCGTAGCTGCCACACTGTTCCTCGGGGTGGTAGTGCCATTTCCAGCTGCCCTGAAAAATAGCCAGCCCTTAGCACTGTCTCGTTTCTGTGGTTCTGTTTTGGGTTGCTTTTTGCAGCGCTGGGGCTGGGAGGGAGGGCAGCATGGTCCCCACCACCCAGCCACACCCCAGCACCTGCTACCGTCCCCCGTTAAGAAGCCACCGGCGCAGAGACGGGGCTCTGGCTCATCTGCGCTACACGATGACTGATTAAAACCACGCATCTTTCCCTGTCCTCGCTTGGCATCCACATATACTATTTTGATGAAGTGTTTCAAATATTTTGTCTCCTTTTTTATTTGGCTCTTTTGTTTACTTAGCATTAAGAGGTCTTTTGTTTTTTGGGGGGTAGACACTCACGATGCAGTTGAAACTGGCCTGGAACTCACCGCGCAGCCCTGGCGACCCTCCAGCCCCAGCCCCCGAGGGCCGGGATTACAGGTGTGCGCCACCACGGCCGGCTTCTTAGCGCTGTTTTGAGAGTGCTCATTATAGTCTGGATATAAACTCTCTGATCAGATTTGAGTTTCTTAAATATGTTATTGCAATCTGTAAATTGTCCTTCCGTTTTCACTTTTTATGAAGTCTAACTTATCAAATTTTAAATGAATTGTGACTTTTGTTATCAGATAGACCGAATCTTTCCAAGACCAAGGGAGCTGAGAATGTTTTCCCAGAAGTTTTACGTAAGTGAAGGTAATGCCTCCTCTTTCTCTTCCTCTCCCTCTCCCTCTTCCTCCTCCTCCTCCTCCCTTCTCGTCCTTCTTCTTCTCCCTCTTCGCCATCATCTTCGTCGTCCTCCTCCTCCTCCTCGTCCCCTCCCTGTCCCTTCTCCTCCCCCACCGTGAGCGGCAGTCCCTCCCTCCCGCCCACACTGGGCACAGTGGCCACGCTGCACCTGCCACCTGGCGGTCCCGGCTCTCAGCAGTTCTGCTGATGCCAACCTCAGCGCAAAACCGCTCAGCACACTGCAGCATCCAGATCCTGGGGTCCAGCGATCCTCTTGTCTGTGTCTCCTGAGTAGCTGAAACCACAGGATTCTGTCCTCTGGAATTTATTTCTGCATTGGGTACAGTTTGGGCCATGTTTCTTTCTTTTCTCTTTGGGGAGGGTGATGGTGGTGTTTATTTTTGGTGGGGTTTTTTTATATGAATTTCTAAATGTTCCAAAATATTTGTTTGAAAGACTATGCTCGTCCAGGTATGGTGGCACTGTGGGAGGCTGAGGCAGGAAGATCTCAAGTTCAAACCCCTGTCTCAAAAGTAAAAATAAGAAAAGGGCTTGGGATGTAGTTCAGCACAAAGTCCTTGTTTCCATTGTCACTACCAAGAATGAAAAAATAAAATTAAAGAGTATCCTTTCAAATTGAACGATCCCACACCTTCAGTAAACATGGTGTGGAAGTAAGCCTCCGTGTTGCGGTCTCTTGCGCTCCATGTTCCGTCCCATCGTGCACATGGACAGCTTTTCCAGTCCCAGGCCGGCTCGGTTACTCTACTTTAGCTCTAGAATAAGTCTCAAGCTCAGATAGCGCATCTTCCAAACTGCTTTGCTGTTTTCAAAGTGTATTTTGGATCTTCTAGGCCGGTCTCTTTCCACGCGAATCTCGCACCCGCTGGTTGGTCCCTGCAAACATTCCTGCGAGATTCTGATTAGGGTTTGTACTCAGTCCCAAAGTCTGTGGCTCTCGTGTTCCTTTTTCTCGCTTCCTTCCCCTGGCCAGGCTCTACAGGACCACACTACACAGGAGAGATGACACTGTCCCCATCTTCGATAAAAATGTCACCCACGTTTATGGAGATGGCTGTAGAGTTTTCATAGATGCCTTTATTTCTCTGTTTTTGGTACCAGGGATCACACTTGGGTCCCTGTGCTCGCGAGGCAGGCGGCGGAACCACTGAGCGACATCCCCGGCCCTGTTTCCATTTTTCCCTTCTATTCTGTTGTTTTTTCCTCGTCCCTCCCTCGTTTCCCTTCTGATTTGAACATTCTCTTCCCATTCCCCAATATCTAGCACCCATTTTGGTCCTTATTTCCATTTTTGGTTTCTCACACCAGAGAAACAATGTAATATTTAAACACGCGTCCAATGTATTTCACTTAATGGTATAGTGACAAGGCGTGTCCATTAGCTAGAGATGTCTCCAGTTTATCCCTTTTTTTTTTTTCTTTTGGTACCAGGAATTGAACTTGGGACCTTGTGCTTGTGCGGCAGGAAGCTGAGCCGCCACGGAGCTAAATCCCCAGCCCCTGTAGAAGCCTTGAAGTTCCCTTCCTCATATACTCATTTGTCGAGAATTTTTCATTAAGAGATGTTGACTTTGGTCAAATGCTTCTTTAAAAAAAAAAAATCTACAACACGATCATAAGGTTTTTCTTCTTAAATCTGTTGATATGATGAGTTAGTTGATTGATTTTTGAATGTTGAACTCAAGTTGCATTCCTGGGATAAACCCCTTTGGTCTGGTGTTATCCTTTTTATATTTAGCTGGAATTTGTTTGGGGTTTGGCTCGGGGGTTTTTATTTATTATTTGGTTTATCTATTAGTCCTCCTTTAGTATATAATTCATATGCATCTCGTGTAGAGTTATTATATTATATGAATATTAATTCTTTTTTTCATCCCCTTTCCAGCCTTCCTCAGTCTCTTGATCCTTTTCCCCTTTGACAAAGAGCTGCCTCCCTTCTATTATCTACCCTCTGCTTTGCATTTATCTGGATTTTATCTGCTGATTCTTTCTTTCTTTATTTATTGTTTATTTAAAAAAAAAAAAAAAACAGGGATTGGACTCAGGACCTTGCGCTTTCGAGGCAGGCGGCAACACCCCTGAGCTAAATCCCTAGCCCTGATCTGCTGATGTTTTATGAAGGATTTTTTGTGTCTCTGCCCACAGAGGATGTCAGTCTGTCATTTTTTATAACATCTTGGGCTTGCTCAGGTACCCTGTCAGTACAGTGGTACTGTTGGGGAAAAGTGAGTCAGCTCAGAGTTACAGCCAAGCATTACAGGTCTGTGTTACAGTCACAGCAATCTGGAGACTCAAGAATCTGAAAGCCACGCAAAGAGATGGAGAAAACCCGAGCTTTATCATGCCTGCTGCCTCGACGCAGAATTCTAAGTCCCCAGCCGTACTCAGAGTGAGTTTACATACAGTTGAGAAAGGAAGTTGAGAGGAACCTTTTAGGGTAGAGACACAGCTAGTAGCAGGAATCTCCCCCTTAGGTAAAAACAGCCCACAGACGGTTACATGGTTTGAACAGAATACTTGCTACACTGGGCAGCTACCTGCGCGGCACAAACAGCTACAGAACATTTTGGTACACTAGGGCAGAAACACTGTGCAGCACAAATGGTTACATTTCTTGAACAGAACACTTTATGGCAAAAACATGGGGTGCGGGGTGGGGCAAAAGCAAAATCTGCCCTGCTTTTTACATTATTGCTTTTCAGTGGCTCTGTTCAACACCTCAATTCGTTTCACGATTCTGGGAAAGATGGCCGTGGTTGTGTCACACACAAAAACAGAATTCTGCCAGTTGTTTCTGTTTGCCAACCAAATCTTTCACAAACAAAAGTATTAAATTGTCCCCTCCTCTTCTGCTCTCCAAAGGAGACTTTGTACAACTGGCACTTTTTTTTTCTATGTATTTGGTAGAATTGCCAGAAACGTCATCTAAACCCAGAGTTTATTGTTGTTGGAAGATTTTTAACAACAAATTCAATTCTCTTTCATAGAGTTTGTCCAGGGCCGGGGATTTAGCTCAGTGGTTCAGCACCTGCCTCGCAAACCCAGAGACCCGAGTTCAATCCCCGGTACCAAAAAGAAAAAAACCAAAGAGTTTGTCCATTCCTTCTAAGCTTTAAGATGAACGGGCACTGAATTACTTGTAATATTCTTTATTAACCATGTTGTATCTACAGTGTTGGTAGTGATGTCTCTTGCTTCATTACTGATGCTGGGAATTTGTGTCTTTTCTATTTTTTCCTTGGTCAATCTGACCAGAGATTGACTATATTAATCTTTTCATAAAAGCAGCTTTGTTTTCTTTAATTTTTCTTGTTTATTGCATGAGCTTTCACTCTCTCTTATTTGTTGTTGGGTTGTGGGGGTTTTATGTATTGGTGTGTATGGTTTTTTTTTTTAATTTACTCTAGAAAGCAAAAGTGAAGAAAGGAAGAGAAACTGGCTCTGCAGAGAGCTGGGGCCCAGTAAAGAGAAAAACAGAGAGAGCAAAGATAAAACATGCTGCATCTGGGAAACACAGCATGGGCTGTTGTGAAAAGGAAACGACGCCCAACACGCAGACCTCTGTCTATTCCCAAACCTCACCCTTCGATGTTTTGTTAAAGCCACCTGCGCTGCAAATGGAATGGCTCCAGCAATGTACCTGTTGGAGCTGCAAGATGCTCCTACAGGTGTTTCAAGATGTCCTGCCATCTCCGCCCTCCCACCTCTGAAAACGTCTTGCCCACCATGTGACCCCCAACCCTCCTACCCCAGAGATTCAAGGCTGCTTCCATCTCTGCTGGGGGCTCCGACTTCAGAGTGTGAGCTGCTCTGGGCCTGCAGTGTAATAGGATTCCCTCCTCACTCTGAGTACCTCTCAGCTTTAGCACTGGAGAGAGCTGTCACACTGACTTGGCTGTGACACTGGGCTGTCACACTTCACTGTGACAGTGGAAAGCTGCAATAATGGCCTGTTGTTGTTTTATTGTTGTGGTGGCTGCTTCTGTTTTGAGACAGGGTCTTGCTACGTAGTTGAGGGTGGCCTCAAACTTACAGCGATTCCCCTGCCTCAGCCCAGGGGCTGAATGCTGGGATTACAGGTGTGCACCAACACACCTAGCTCAGGGGTTTCTACTCTTCTCTTTACTCTTTCCTTCCTTCTGTTTGTTTTGAGTTTACTTTGCTTCTCTTCCCAGTTTTTATGGTTGTTGTTTTGAGACAGGGTCTTGTTTTGTAGTGCAGGCTGGCCCTGAATTCACTACGTAGCCCAGGTTGGTCTTGAACTCACTGTGACCCTCGGGCCTCAGCCTCCCAAGTACTGGGAATACAGGCGTACACCACCACACCCAACTTCTTTATAGTTTTTCGAGCAGAATATTTCAATCAATGAATTCCTTTAATATCAGCACTTAGTGCTACCAATTTTCCTTTGTTGTTATATCACATAAAAATCAATATATTGTGTTCCACTGTGTATACCGGTTCCGTTCAGAATACTTTGTAGTTTACCCTGGTCTCAGCTATTTCCCAACAGTAACTCCGTGCCCCTGAGCCAATGGGACAGGCGGGGACGGGAAGGTATGGTGGTTTCGATCTGACACAGCCTAGCGGGGGTATTACAGTAAGGCGCGACAACTCAGCGTTCCAGCCAAGTGGTGCAGCTACCTGAAGGTCTCCAGAGGTGAAGGAAGCAAACAGCACTCGGAGGGAGCCAAGCCAAGTTTTATTACGCCAGTGAGCCCTGAGAAGTTTACACGCCAAAGTCTGAGCCCTGAACAGAAATGGAAGCAGCCTTACATAGAGATTGTTGGAGCAGAGCAGAGCAGCTCAGTGCTATGGCCAAGGGTCACGGCTCAGTGTGGCAGCTCTCGAAATTCGAAGACTCGAGAATCCGATGGTCACTCGAAGAGGCGAGAACACCAGAGGAGTTTGCTCACAGTCTGAGCGCTCCACCAGAAATGAGAGCCTCCTTATATAGGGATCCACAGGGCAGGCGAGCATGCTCAGTGAGGCAGGGGGCGGAGTTAGAGGACATTCCTGAAGCACGGGGTGGAGTTGGGGAACCTTCTTGAGAAGAGCAGAGCTCAACAGAACATTCCTGAAAGGTCACACAGTTCAAACGGCCACAAACCATTCTGATACATCGGGGGCAGGAGCCCGGCAGTACAAGCTGTTACATTTCTGGAACAAAACATTTTGTAGAGGGCCGGGGATTTAGCTCAGCGGTTCGTGGCCTGCCTTGCAAGCGCAAGGACCCGAATTCAATCCCTGGTACAAAAAAAAAAAAAAAAACATTTTGTAGAAGAAAAGCCAGGGAAAGGCAAGCTCAGATCTTATTGCGTAGCATTTCTCTATGAAGATCTAGGAGCTAGGGGCTTGGGGTCACACACTGGGCAAGCACATTTACGGCAGCAGAAAGGCAGAGATAACAGAACATCTTGAAACATCCAGTAAGAACATCGTGAGGCTTGAACCGTTACACTTGGAGTGAGGACTCTTGAACAGTTACATTGCTTGAACCGTTACACTTGCGGTGCAGGTGGTTTTAACAAAACATCTTGTGATTCCTGGTCAAAACATGGTGGGCGGGAGGCCTTGGCAACAGACATACCTGCATGTTGTGCATTATTTCCTTATGGGGCATGGTAGCTGACTTGGTTGGGAGGCAGCCCTGGGGCGTGGCCTGGAAGGGTGCGTTGCCCTCCGCAGCTCCTCCTTTCTGGGTGCTTCCCGGTGACCATGATGTGAGCATCTTTCCTCTGCCAGACCCTTGCCCCTGCCTGCCTTCCTTTAGCCAATTGTGGGCTCAGCATGTGAGACAAGTAAACCTCTCCACCTTTACGTCATGGCTATTGGGTAGCCGTGCTTTTCTGTCCCGGAAAGTGACAGAGAGACCATCTAGGACTCTGTGTGCCATGTTCAGCTGAGATGCCACACTGCCCCCGGCCACCTCAGAGGACAGACAGGCTGTCCCAGCTCAGCCCCTCGCCCCTCTGGTGGCACCGGGGCCCGGGGCCAAGGCAAAGGCGCAGCCGTCTTGGGACTCCTGACACCGAAGGGAGAGCGGGGGCAGCCAGCAGGCGTACAGGACGGCCCAGGAAGGGCAGCTCCGGGGCTAACAAGGACGGTCACCAGCTCAGTGGTGCCCCGCCCCATGGCCATTCCTGCACCGGGGCTGAGGCGTCTGGGGCGGCTTCACCCAGGCCCCTTGTGCTTCCCTGGCTGGAGCAAGTGGCTGCAGGGTCTGGCCTAGCCCAACCCCACACCCAAGGCCGCTACCCGGCAGCCATTCCAGTCTCCCACTTCTGGCAACCCAGAGAGGCCTTGGACTCTCTACTTGGGCCAAATTAGCCACATTTAACTGAAGAGGCCACCTGCTGCCTGCCACGTGAGATCCACAGGCACAGGGCCTCGCCCACCCACAGTCCCCCAGCACCACAGGCAGCACTGTCACTGCAGGCGGGCTCTGAGGGCCGGTTGATGAGGGACCAAATGGAGAGCGGGAACCACAGCCACTCAGCCCTCACCAGGCAGGGGTGGGCATGCAGCCTCTCTGTCAAGGAGAGAGGTGCCAGCCCCGGGACGGGGACACTCGGGCCTCCTGGGCTACCTCCTGGAAGCTTCTGTACCTGCTGAAGGGAAGAGCCCAGGGGGAGCCTCTCGGCGTTGGGGGAGGCGCAGCAGCCCGCTCAGTTCGCCTCTGGATCTTCCTCCAAGCCCCGGCCACCTCCACAGCCCCAGGTTCTCCCAAAGCCTAACTGACCACGCCTGCCCCTGCCCAGGACACTCCGGCACTCACCCTGTCTTAGTTACTTTTCTCTCCTTGCTGAGAGAGAATCCCCAACACCCAAAGTCAAAGGGGAGATTTACTTGGCCCACAGTCTGCAGAGGTTTCAATCGGAAATGGGCTGGCTCCAAGGGGTGGATGGCAGAGGAGCATTGCAGAGAAGAGCTCTTGGCACGAACAAGACAGCAAAAACAATAAGGAAGTTTAACAGTGTTTTCCTGCCTCTTTTATCTTATCCGGACTACCTCGGGCAGGTGGCACTCACACCCTTAATCCTAGCACGGCATCATGAATCAGCCACACACTCCAGACCCAACCGCCCTGACAAATCCCCGCCTACGACCACGTGAGGCTTTGGGGTCCCAGCCACTGCCAAGCCTGAGCAAGGCCAGGCCCGCGCAGAACCGACCCCACGCCCAGGCGGCCCACGCCAGCCCTCAGAAGACCCAGGTTCTGCCCAGATCAGAGCTGCTGACAGAAAGGACAGTGCCCCCCAAACGCCCACCACAGGGCTTGGGACTTCCGGTGGGTGCAGAGCAAGGGCAGCTGGAGCTCTGGCCTTGACCGAGGGCTTCGTCCTCCTCCCTGGCCTCCACACACACTCACGCGGCTCCAGCCCTCCTCTGTAAAGGGACAGCCGCCAGTGACAGCTGTGTCACAGGCCAAAGAGCACCCATGCCTTGAGAGACCTAGGCAGCAACCACAGGGCCCACGCTGGCCACGGCCCCGCCTGGCATCCAGCCCCAGGAGACACTGCGGGTGAGGACAGCCCAGATGGCAGAGGCCTGGTGTGGAACCTCGTGGGAGTCTGCTTCCTGTGCGCTGGCCCAAGGTCGGAGGACGGCAGGTCCTTACCAACTCCAACGTCTCCTTTCTTTTTCGTGATTCATGTGGCTTCTGCCTTCTGGTTCTCACCCTGGAGTCCCTGAGCTGTCGGAGGGGCACTGGGGCATGGGGCAGAAGGCATAGCTGGGTAAAGAGGGAGCTGGGCTTTGGGCACAAGGCCAGGCACAACCAGGGCCGTGACCCAGCCGGGAGAGTCCTGCCTGCCCCGGGCCCTGGCCAGGCCTCTGGGTGCTGCATCTGCGCTGCCCCATGGTGCCCGCTTTGTGCTGGGAGGGAGCAGGGGCAGCGTCCTGGGCCTGGGGCAGCACCCAGGGCTGCGGGACCAGCAGCCCCAGCCCACTGTCCTTCCTAGAAGCCAGAAAAAGCAAATCACCAGCAGATCACCACTGGCCGGTCCACGCCTCCCCTTGTGCAGGCCAGGCCACCTCCATTGGCTGGCTCTGCCCTCGCCCTCGTCCCTCCGCTGTCCCCTTCCCCCTGGCTCCCTGGACCTCTCCCAGCCCCCTCTAATGGCTAGTGAGGGGATTCAGGCAGTGGCTGCACAGGGTAACAAATCTCCCACATTACTCCCTCTCCTTTATTTACACCAGGCGGCACGAAGTAGCAATTCAATCTGAAAAGTGCCGTGTTTTCCAAGGCGCACGGCCCGAGAAATTGATGTTTGTGTTCATCAATCTTGTAAGGGCCCGCGGGGCTCAGAGAGGCGCCACGTGAGAGATTTCTCCCATTGATTAACTGAATTCTGAGAAGGGAGCCAGGGGAGGAAACTCAGGCACTCCAGGGGCCTGGAAGCCCTGGAGACAGGGGAGGGTCCCATGACCTCCGCCCGCCCATGGCCGGGTCAGCCCTCTCCTGATGGGGGTCCAGGGCAGCCCTTCCACGGGCCACTGCCATTGGCCCCCTGCACACCTGGCAGTCCACGGGGCTCCTCCCGTGTGTCCCAGGGGCCATGGAGTCCCTGGACGTCACCCAGAACAGCCAGTCTGTGACTCGGTTGGTGCCAAGGATGTTGGCGCCCTGGCATAGACCCTAAGGGAACACAGGAACGGTGCTGCCCACGGTGCCCATGATGGTGTGAGGGACAAGAGGACAGGGCTCACCAGACCATGGCAGACAGGGACACAGGCCAGGCACGGATGGCCCAGTGGAGTGGACGGAGCAGGGACCTGGGGCCGGGGCCAGGCTCTGCACCGAGGACCTGAGGGCCTGGTGCCTGTTCCCCAGACTCCTGCTTATGCCCCTGTCCCTCTGGGCCTCTCCCTCCCTGCGCCTGGACCTCGGGCCCTGTGTCCCAGGCCTCCCCAGTGTCCCCAGGGCTGCCCTGGGGCCCTGACTGCAGCAAGCCTTAGTCACCAATGGCCGAACCATGGGGAGAGGTTCTGGGAACTCGGTCCAGCTGCCTCTGAGGGGCCTTGGGCCATCAAGGGTGCTGCTCGCCTCAGTCCCAGCTACTCAGGAGGCTGAGGCAAGAAGGCTGCTTGAGAGTACAGTCTGAGCAGCACAGCAGGACCCCAGGCCCTTTGGCCAGGCTCCTCACACTCTCAGGGACCTGGAGGTCTCTGTCCAGAGCTGCCAGACACAGGAGGAAGAGTAAAGGCTTTCTCAAAACTGCTAATTGGGTGACTTTTGCCCCATTTCCTCCCACGCCTGCACACACACACACTCCCCCGTCTTGTTGATTTTCCACAGAGAAAACGCAATCTGTTTGTTCAGCAGGGTGTCCCGGGGAAGCTGGCAGGGGCCGGCGGGGTGACCCTGGACCGGCCACCGCCAGCCACACTTCCAGGAAGGGTCAAGGGCCCAGCCCGGCCACACCTGGCCCAGAGCTGACCTGACCCCGCCCAGCAGACCACACCAGGCACCCCGAGGTGCAGTGGGGAGCCAAGGCCCCAGGCAAGCCAGGGTCAGTCAGGACAGCGTGCCCCCAAGGACCCGACATTACTAACGTGCCCGGGGTCCCCACGGCACAAGCCACAGCGCCTGCACCGCCAGTCCTGACACAGTCCTGCAGCATCGCGGGGCCACGCAGCAAGGCGGCGCGCAAGCACGGAGGGAAAAGGGGCTGTGGACCACACAGCCCTGTACGCATGAACCCAGTGCGCCAGGCGGAGGGGAGGGCAGCCGGGTTCCGCCCAGAGGAGACACAGCCGGGTCCTCACGTGGGCCTCGCGGCCACGCTGGGCTCCAGGAGCAAGAGGCCGTCTGTCTGTATGTCTGTGTGTCTGTCCACCCACCCGTGTGCGCTGGCAAGACGTCCCCACCTGGTCACCAGCAGGAAGGGACTTTTCCTGTAGCTCCTGCGGGGTTGTCAGACTGTGATGCACGATGCCACACCACACACCCGCAAACAGACACCACACAAGCACACACATGCCACACGCCAGGCCGCACATACCCACATGACCGCAGGCCCACGCCACGGGAGGCCCTAGGGGCACAGCCACGCTCTCCTCCACTTCCCTCTCCCTCCCGGCTGCCCCCGGCCCTCTGCCCCGCACATGTGACAGGGGCCCTGCTGTCCTGCCATGCACTGTTGGGAGCTGCTGGACCTCTGCTGTCCGCCCTGGGCCTCCGCTCTGGCCTGCAGCTGCCGCCGGCTCTGGGGGAAACCAGCACCTCGTGAGCCAGGGCCACCACCTCCAGCTCCTGAGGGGCTGTGCCCTGAGGTGCCGGGTGACCTGTGTCCCCTGACGCCCCAGGCCTGCCTCAGGCCTCAGCCACCCAGGCGCTGTGGCCCGGAGAGGGCGCCCCGGGCCTGAGACCCCAGGACACGTCCTGGAGACAGCACGGAGGCAGTGCTGGCCACATCACCGCCTATCCCGCACTGCGGCCTCAGTGGCCGGAGCCTGGCCTCTACTCCTGCTCTCTGGTCCAGGCCCTCTGCCTCTGCCACCCCTCCTCATGTCTCCTTCCCTCCCCACCCACGTGCCCCACTCAGGACCCTAGGACGCCACCTGAAAGGTGCTCCGGGGAGCGTGGGGAGTGGCCAGGAGGATCCCCAGGTACAGGCCCAGGAAGTGGAGCTGCAGCCATCCTGGCAGGGGCAAGAGACAGCGGTTCGAGGTGGGCGCACCCAGAGGGGTTCGGGAGCCACAGGGAGCGTCGCCGGGGGGCCTTAGTGTCTGGGGCCCGGGTTCCCGGCAGTGCAGACGGGAACGCCAGGCTGTGCCAGCGGGCAGGCAGCCAGGGAACGGCCAGCTGTTGGGAGAGGGTGCAGTCCGGGTCCAGGCCTGGGTGAAGGGCAGGGGACGGCAAGAGGGAGGCGCATGAGATGCGGACAGCCACAGCAGGGCAGTGGACCTGGGCAGCCAGCGACAGAGGGTGGGGGCTACGAGGCCCAGAAGCCGGGGGATGCCAGCCTGGGGCCACAGCCGCAGTGGCTGCTTGGTATTGGGAAGAAGGGGAGTCCAGGTGGGGAGGGTTCGCAGCTGGGAGGGGCAGAGGACAAGCTACGGTGGGAAGGACATGGAGCTCACCGAGATGGGTGACAGGAGGGACCAGGCGACCCCTCCAGGAAGGACACGGAGGAAACGTCTGCACCCTTCCATACCTTCCCTGCCCTTGTCCTCTTCCTGATTCACCCACCGAGCTCATTTCCACCACAGGACCTTGCACATGCTGGCCCAGTTCCTGATCTCTCTTCCTGCAGACACCTGTGTGCTTGGCTTCTTTTGTCTGTTCTTCGGGTCAAAACTTGATCCCCTTCTTCTCCTCCAAGCCCCCAGAACTCCCAAACCAGATTAGCCCCAGCCATGTAGTGTACCCTTGGGGCCGCAGCCCGGTCCCAGCCCAGCCCTCTGTACCCACACTGCAGGAAAAGGCCCCAGGGCTTGTGGCTGTGTTGGGCTGCTGCCTCTTACGGCACGGCCCATGGGCACCCTGCAGGAGCTGCAGGAGGAAGAGCCCCGCACACGTGTCCCCACTTGGGCCAGCAGAGCCCCCAGCCCAGGATGCCGGCTGCTTCCCGCACCCTCTGCCCTGAATGGCCAGACCCCGTCTGTCACCTCTGCTCAGCCACTCGTAGTGAGCTTGAGGCCCCGCCACACTGGCCTCTGCCATGAGGCCCCAGTAGCTCTGCAGGCCTGGCTGGGGCGTGGCATTCAAGCAGTGGTTTAAGAAAGCGTCCACGATGGCCAGCTTGGAGGGCCCAGGACACAGCTGGGGACAGAAGGAAGAGTGAATCCATGGGGTGGGAAGAGCCACAGTCTCCACAGTTTGCCTGGGCTGCTGGCCCGGGGTCTTCGTGTTTGAGGCACAGAACAGGGCAGTTTTGGGCCCCTAGGTGGCCCTGGAGGGTGCACAGTGGAGAGGCCTGGGGTCCCTTCGTGGGGTGCGGACCTCCTCACAGCCCCTCACACAGCCCAAAGAGCCCCAAAGAAGCTTAGAACCACCTCCCAGAGACTGGGGACCTCTCACCAAGCCCAGGAGCCCCTCACGGAGCTGGGGACCCCCATGCGGCACCCAGGATCCCCCTGCCTACAGTCTGGAGCCCTGCACCCAGGTTCGGCTCTTTTCTCCAGTGGCGGCCAAGCGTGGGGCCTGAAGGGAGCTGTGAACGTGACCAGGCCCTGGCTTAGCAGGGCCGGAAATAGCAAAGGCTGCTGGGGCCGTGGGTCAAGGCTACGGTCACAGGGTCAGGGTAGGGTGCTCTGGAGAGCCGGGAAAAGCCAGGCACACAGAGGAGAGGCCTCCTCTGGGCCACCCGCCTTCCTACTCCTGCGGGACCTCACTGTCCACAGGAAATCCAGCTTGGCCTGGACGCCTGACTTGAGGGGCGACCCCACCCTGCTGTGGCATGCCCCCCCTCGTGCTTCCTGGTCCCAGAGGCTGCCAGGGGGAGTTGGCACAGACCCCCTGCAGCAGCAGCCAGCCGGGCACCCGCCTATGCTTGGGCCACACCCCACCAGGGGCCCTGCCACACAGGAGACTTCCCAACCCATGTTCACCTGCCACCTGCAGGGACCCCAGGCCCAAGGCCTGGCTCTGCCCACCCCAGCTGCCCAGGTCAGAGCAAAGATCCGCAAAGCAGGACTCTGCTGCCACGGGGGTGGGCCCGCGCACACCACCGACTGGGGCCACCTCACGTCAGTCCACCGTCCTCCCATCCCACTCGGAGCCCTGAGGGCCGGCAGAGAGCCATGCATGGGTCTCCGACACCTGAACACAGCAGGACACTGTTCCCCGCCTGACTGGGCCCCTCTCTGGGGACGAATGGCGGGTGTCCCCTCATCCAGGCCACACCCACAGACCCTCACGGAAACACGAAGAAAGTCACCGCTCCTCTTCAACATGAGAAATCCAAAGCATAAACAGAGTAGACAGCAAGAGACAGATGATAGGAGACAGGGAGACAGATCTCTTTCAAAAGGGAAGGGGCCGGGGATTTAGCTCAGTGGTTCCGCTGCCTGCCTTGTAAGCACAAGGACCTGAGTTGGCTCCCCGGAACAAAAAAAAAAAAAAAAGGGAAGGAACCAAGAGATGGAGGGAGCAGAGGACACTGGTGTCCCGTGGCACGCAGATGTGTATTCGGAGCCACCTGGGCCTTCGATACACAGGGAAGTCTGGAAAGGAGAGGGGAAGGGAATCAAGGAAGAACGAAAATGTATGTGGGCCGTGGACCAAATCCTCACAAGCAGCGTCATCATTGTGCGCTGCAAACATGGAATAATGAAGGGGGGCCTCCTGGACACCGTGGGGTCTGCACCCAGCTGGACAGCAGGTGGTCTGAGAAGCTTCTAGAAAAGCCTGGACCCAGCTCTGGAGGGCAGGCTGCTCTCACAGGACGGGGCTCTGTCCCCCACCCTCAGGCCTCAGACGCTCCCGGGGAGCAGTCGTGGATATTTATATCCTGGAGGAAGGGCAGGCCCCACACCCACGCAGGGCTTCCGGGCCATTGGCCATGGGGTCGGGGCAGCACCAACTGCCCTGGGCGGCCTGGGTGGGCAGGAGAGGCCTCGGCCAAACACCGACGCTGGGAACACACTGTCCCCTCCGCCTCCTGCACATCCGGGTCAGCGGTCGCCCTATTCATAGAGGCCACTGAGGAGAGGCCTCGGCCCCCTGGGCAGCCACTGTCCTCCCCCAGAAGCAGACAGGCAGCCCCAGGGTCAGCTCAGCGAGAGGCCGGGGCGCCCCTCAGAGAGGACACAGCCTCCCTCACCACAGTGCCCAGCAGTACCACAGACACAGAGCAGGCTCCCAGGGCCTGGCACAACAGCTGGAGGTGGAAAGAGGCCCAGCCCTGGTCAGCCGTGTCCCAAGGCACACAGACACCCTATTCGAAGCCACCCGGGCCCTCCATACACAGCAAAGTCCAGAAGCCACTCACCACCAGGGATGGTGTGATGGAGCTGGGCAGAACCCAGAGCCAACCCAAAGTCTGCCACTGTCCCCAGCACCTGCCCCAGCCTCTCTGAGCCATTTCACTCACTGCACAGATAGAAATAAGAGACGTGGCAGCAAGCAGGTGAAACACAAACTCCCTCAGTCCTGCTCCAGCCTGGTTGGGATGCTGCTGTGAGTAGGCCTGGTCCCTCCTGTGTGTCACCTTCACACCTCAGTTTCTCCACCTAGAAGTGAGGATGGCCACATCCAGACTCCTGGAGTTCCCAAAGTCCAAAGTGGGCACTTTGGGGTTCTGTGGTCAGGCCCTGTGGAGGTAAACTGAGGCACGGATCAGGTAGGGAGCTCGCCCAAGGCCACAGAGGCTAAAGCTAGGAGGTCAGCCCTGCCTGGGGGCAGAGGTTTGGAGGTGGGGTCCACGCAACCCCCATCCTGATCCTGACTGCCAACCCAGCCCAGGGCTCAGGACCAGCTTGGCTTCTGAATGCTTAGACTCTGAGTGGTGCATGCCCGCCCCCCGGTGGAGGCTGCTGGAATTGACCAACATGATGCTCCAGGAGGGGACTGGGGCTCCTCATTTACCAGGTGTCCCACCACACAGCCACTAGCTGGCACTGGGACCTCGTCCTCAAGCATCACCAGAGAGATGAGAGTGAGGGAGGAGGAGAGCCCACCACAGGAACCCACCACGACCACAAGGCCACCAAAGGGAGCCACAGCCACAGTGAGGCCACCACAGAGCCCACTGTCACCACAAAGCCACCACAGGGAGCCCACTGGTCATCGTGAGGCCTCCACAGGGAGCCACTGTCACAGCAAGGCCAGAGCTGTTGGCATGGCCACCTTTTGGGTGCCTGCAGTCACTCGGAAAGGCCTGTCACAGCCCCAGGAGGGTCCCATGTCACTGAAGTCTTCAGTTCCAAGAAGTAGTGAGTTCTTGGGGTTTGTCACTATTTCTGAGCTGTCACCCAGCCTCTGTCATTCTCCCAGGATCCCAGAAAGGCCTCCGGGGCCGCCTGTCCATCAGGAGTGGAGTCCACACAGCACAGGAAGTGGCACATCCAGGGACGTCCCCCAGCCCATCTGCTGGGTCCCCTCCTACCTGCAACCAGTGACAAAAGGCCAGGAGACAGCGCGAGAGACCACAGCCCAGCCAGGCCACACTGGCCTCAGCCTGGGCTCCAGCTGCCTGAGCTCCCACTCACAGGCCACGTCCTCAAATCCAGCAGTCTGGGAAATCCAGGCACCCCAACGGCATGGAACCTGGCTGGGGCAGCTTTCTACTCTGGAAAAGGCAGTCAGGGGCGGCTACTGAAGGAGGAGGAGGAGCAGAGTTAAGGACAGACTGCACTGGGGTTGGGACACCAAAGTTGCTGTCTGTGCCTGCAAATCCGGCCACAGCCACCAGAGGGAGAAAGTGTGCGCCCCAGGCTGGATGAGGCCAAAGGAAGGTGGGGCCTGGGCCTTTTCTCCTCCACCAGTCTTCCTACTCGCCAGGGAGCCCACCAGCCAAGAGGCCACCCTCACGGCACCTACCCCCGTCCTGGTGTCCACAGAGCCACGCTCCTGCCACCTTCTTCCCTTTTTCCATGGTATCTCGGGGGACAGCGGTCACCAGTAGCTGGGAAATGCGGCTTTGTGGGTGAAGGCCCAGGGTGCCCCCGAGATTGTCAACTTTAGCAAATAAAAACATAGGACACGCCACTGCGTGGGAATCTCAGCTAAACAGCACTGAAGTATGAAATCTCGGGACATATGTGCAGTAAAACCCCGCTCGTAGCCCCTTGGTGAGGCCCCGCCTTGTTTCTGCAGGTGTGAAGGGTCAGTCCGCCAGCTGACATCACCTGTCTCCTCAACCCCCTCTGTGCGTAGCGCAATTTCACACAGGAGCCCTGAAGGACTGTTCTTAGGGACCAAGACTGCGTCCCATGACTGCACTTCCTGGCGAGTCCCCCGGGCGACCACTCTGACCCCGGCCCTGCAGTCAAGGTGCAGGGGATGAAGCTGGCTCTTCCTCCAGCCAGCACAGCCTCCTCTCCGATGGCCTCGAGTGGCTTCCCGGTGCAGGGCAGAGGCTGCGCCAGGCCCCGAGCTGAAGGCGCATTCCTGGGGCACCGAGGCCGTTCTCCAGCATGGATTCAGGGGGCACTGGGCCCAGCCCTGCTGGGTGCGGGTCAACTGCAGCGGAGCTCGAAGCACCTGCGACACCGGAAAAGCCTCAGAAGCACAGCCCACAGAGCTGCTCCTCTCCAGCTCGGCGCGATCAGCCTGGTGCTGACCCTGGGAAAGCCCTCTGCCTTCTCCCGAATCCCCAGCTGCTGCTGAATCCCCGGATGAGAAGGGTGATCTCCCACCTCCGCCCTAAACAAACCCGGCCACTGTGATGTGGGACCCCACCCCTTCGAGACTGAGGACTGGGCTCCGACGTGACCCCCTGCCCAGCCCACAGAGCCAGGATAGGGAAAGGCTGTGCCACGGGCCCCCCAAGTGCCCAGACCCACACCCAGGACACCACAGGGCAGCTGTGGGGGCACAAGGAGCAAGAGTGGGCCTTCTCCAGGCCCTACCCTGCCCCACAGCAGCAGGACCCTGATGGCACCTTCCTGGTGGGCAGGGGCAGAGAGGACACCCAAGGGGCCACAATGGCCTCAGAACCCATGGGCACACAGTATGAGCAGGCCCCAGCCCCACGTGCAACACACACCAAGCCACAGGCAGGAGCGAGGCCACAAGCAAGGCGGGGTAGTGTGGTCAAGTTTTGGCCATTTGGCCCCTGGCCCTTGTGGTAAGAGATGGCGGCACTGAATCAGGAAGTGACAATTCTCAAGGCCAGGAGGAGGCCACACGGCAGGGGGACAGGGTTGACAGCCACCAGAGCCAAGGCTCAGGGCCCCTGGTGTCACTCGCACCCACAGCTGCTAGTCCCTCCTGTCCCAGCACTTGTGTTGCTCCTGCACGTGGGAAGCTTCACAAACCCGATATATGGATGTATGTGCATACGGGTGTGAGTGCACCTGCACGCGTGTGCACGGGGCAACATGCATGTGTGGACACGGTACTGTGCAGACACATGCGCGCGTGGACAAGTGTGCACGGGGTGACGCGTGCGTGTACCCAAGTACTTTTACCAGCTGCTCTGGCTTACTGGCTTTTTATGAAGAAAGGCCCGAACCAGCACCCCTGGGGCGGACACTAGGGCAGGGATCTGAGCCGCAGCGCAGCACGACCCTCCACCTTCGGAAAAGGGAAGCGCGCAGACCTCAGGGCCGCCCAGACCCCAAGAAGAGAACAGAGAGGCGCATGCGCAGACCTGGGCACAAGCGCGGAGCGTGCGCCTACGGCGCCCTCGGATGCCCGCCCCTCGGCACCCACAGTTCCCCGCGTGCAGAGGCGTCCGGAAGTTCGTGGAGGCATCAACCAACGTTGACGCTGATTGGTTACCAGCCGCTTCCACTTCCGCAGACACTTCCGTGCCTCTTCCCGCCAAGCGCTAGACGTGTCCCTGTGGGAAGTGCGCTTCCGCCCTGTTTTGTTTCCGGGTGAATCTGCTGCTCGGAGGAACGCGCTGGACTGCTGTTCCCCTCGGCTTCTGATTGGCTGGTTTTGTGAATTCATTATCGCAGAAAAAAATTGGGATTTATATCTTACACATTCAAGTTGATGAAGATTAGCAATGTAAATAGTTCAGGTGTTCCTTTTGCAGGGTCTTTTGCGCTAGTGAGTCCCTGTAGATAGGGGAAACAAACTCACCATCACTGTAAAGCTAAGGCGGTTCTAGGCCCATAAATACCGCGCGCGGGAAGACGGAGGTGTGTTGTATGAAAGGAGAGAAGGTTAGCACTCCCCTTGACAAGGATGGAAGAGGCCCTTGGGCCTGACAACACGCATACGGTTAAGGCATTTTCCAGCCGCACCAAGCCAGGTGGGAACTGGCGGGAGCATCAGCGTGGCCCAGAGCCTGAGCGGAACCCAGCTGTGCCTGGATCCCGAGCGCTCCTGCTGGTTTTGAAGTTGGGTTGGGTTGGGTTCTAGGACCAGGATCGAACTCGGGACCTTCCACAGCGTGGCTCCCCTGAGCTACATCCCCGCCCCGGCACCGCTCCTGCTGAATCCGTAACCCCCTCAGCACCTGGGTGCTTTCGGGACAGGGCGGCGCCGGGCTGCCACCAGGGTCCCTTTGGGCAACACCTGACTCAGCAGCAGCGAGGCAGCGAGTGGACCCTGCGGGGGAAAGGGAATCACGCAGACACCCTCCTCCTGTCTTCAAGTCCCCGAGGACGACTCAGTGGGACTCAGCGCGCACCTCGCTCCTTGCATTGGGGTCATCCGCGTGCTTCCTGGGGACCGAAAGGGAAACCCTGCAAGCCGCCACCTGTGCACGTCTCAGGCACGCAGTGTGCACAGCTTCTTGTGTTGGTGTCACACATGCGCGTGAACATGCCAGTGTGGCTGCACAGTGCATGCCAAAGAGCCTCATGGAGTGTGTGAAAGAACTTTTTTTTTTTTTCTAATATTAAGAACTGGGACCCAGGCGTGATGGCGCATGCCTGTAATCCCAGCACTGGGGAGGCTGAGGCAGGAGGATCGCTTTGAGTTCGAGACCAGCCTGGACTACATAGTGAGTTCCAGAACAGTCTCAACTAGGTAGTGAGACCCTGTCTCAAAAAACCAAAAAACAAAACAAAAACTGGGAAATCAGTATCAGGTCTTCGATCCAAGTTTTCTTCCAGGACTGGGGATTGAACCCAGGGCCTGCACTGAGCTACATCCTCAGCCCATTCTATTTTTTTTTTGAGACCAGGTCTTGCTAAGTTGCCCAGGATGGACTCCTGTGAGATTCCCAAGCATCAGGTTCACAGGCCACACCACCACGCTGGCTCCATTACAGAATCCCAGTAACGCTTCTGGACAGACGGCCCCTGCAGACACCCTGCATCCCCTGCTCACGTTGCCAGATGCCAGGGAACTGGACTCAAACCATCGGGGCCGGAGTGAGAACAGAGCCTTTCCTGAAGCAGGTGACAGGGACAAGGGTGCAGGACACTCCCGCCCGTGTCGGGAAGCCTCTGGATCTGACTTCTGCGGTGTTCCTGGGAGCTGTGCCAGCACGAGGTCTGTCCCCAGGGCGTGCGAAGACCCTGCGGGACAGCACTGCTTAGCATCTTTACCGTCTTGACACTGGCAGTAACGGAGGCAAAGGCACGGGCTTAGCGAGAGGGGCACTCTGGGAACACTGCCCACCCTCAGCACACCCAGCACAGAGAGGCGCCTGCCGCCGTGTCCGCCCTCCACGAGGCAGGTGAGTCTTCAGGGCCGCCCTCAAGGCCAGCTGTCTGGGAAAGTGGCCCACAGGACACACTCGCACCCAAGTCCAAAGCCACCTCCCCACAGAGGCCCTGGATACAGCCCCCGGGTGCTACACCCTTCGGGAGCAGAAACTCAATCCTTCATCAAAAGCCTTAAAAAGTCAGGCGTGGTGGTGCACACCAGGCTGAGGCCAGCCTGGGCTACAGAGCTTGTCCGTAAAAGCAAGGCAAAATGAAATTAAGTAAAAGCCAGTTTGCGCTGTTAGAAAAATAAAGTCTCATGGGACAAAATCACAAGACACAAAATCTTTACTTTGAAAAAGATGTATTTGTACATAAATCTACAACAGAGAGTTCAACTGTAGAAAAAATAAAACTATATTCAGGATACAGCGTTCAGCACAGCAAGCCCTGCCCCAGCAGGAAGGGCTCTACCCGGGACAAACGTCCTGCAGCAGCGTGACAGGTCCGTCACACAGGAGGCAGGCACAGGCCTCGGACCCTCCTCCCGCTGCTGCCACAATGGACGTGACAACCCGCATGTGTGCCTCCTGGTACAGCGAAATGGCACGAGCCTCTTCCTAAGTGCCTTCCAGGTTTCTTACCTCACACCACTGGACGGCAGGCACTGAGGATGCCCAGGTCCTGCCTGGCTGGGGACAGGGACTCGCTGTGAGTCCCCACAGGCCCAGCTCCCTGCTCTGGGCCCTCACAGATGACACTGGCTGGCCCCAAGGTCCCAAGTGCTGCGGATAGGGGATCCTGCAGGGTGACGTGCCTCACATCCCTGCAGCTCGCCCTCAGCCGTCTCCATGACGGCCACCACCTTCCAGCCAGGTCCCCATGCACACAGCCAGGCAGCAGTGGTGAGCCTGGCAGCTGCCTCTCCCCAGACCCGATCCCTGAGGAGCCACATGCCAGAGGCCCCGGCTGATACAGGGATGTGGGAGGCTCAAGTGACACCAAGGGCCCCCGGGGGTATCTCTGAGGGCACCAGGACGCCCAGCCTTGAGGGCAGCTCGTTCCCTCCCATGCTAGACACTGATGTGGCCTAGGATGCAGGTGACGGCCACCCACAGGCCCAAGAGGCCCACGGGAAGCACTGGGCCCTGGGCGCCACAGGAAGCCCGGCCGCCAATGAAAAGGGAGGAACCGGCTGGCAGCACCTCTGCAGGATGCCATTCCCCACCCGCCCAGGCCAAGCAAGTAATACACCAGGTGGAAACATGCTCCGTCGGAATGCAGGTGCCAGGAGCAAGTACAAAATCCCACCTTTTATTATAGTTTGTGCAGCTGCATGAACACCAGAGACAAGGGGACACGGCCTGCTATCGCTATGTGTCAGTGCCCGGCCCAGAACTCCTGATACAAAGGACTCAACACGGCAGGGACCTCACAACGCTTTGTGTTCCAGAAGACGAGAGAACGCGCTGGGCACTAATTCGGATGGGGATCGGTGAGCTGGCAGCGCCCACCGCCCTAGAAAGGGGACAGCGCTCGCTCGCACTGGATAGGAAAATATCAAAAATGTACAGAACAATTACTGGAAAAAACAACCCATGATAAATTGAACTTCGCTCTCTTGTAATAAAAAATTAAAAACTTTTGTGGCCTCTCAGCAAATGGACTGGGAACTCCTCCCTGGGCGAGGACAGAGCTGGCAAGAAACGTCCCAACAACGCCACAGCCTCCTGGGGTGCACATCCCTCGGCCCACCGTCCTCCGCGGCGCACGCAGGCAGCCACCTGGGCCCCACACCTGTGCCCCGCCATGCTTCTTGCCAACCGGTTGACCTCCGACAGTCCGGGTGCAGGAGGGCTTAGCAGTCGCTCTTCCACAGCTTAATGGTTTTGTCATTCTCTAAGGCGGCCGAGGCGATGATGTTCTCCGTGGGGTGACAAGCCGTTGAGATCACCACATCTGCGAACAGAGGTCAGGGTGCCCTCTCACCAAGGTCCACGGTAAACCAGGCCACAGCCTGGTTCCAACCACGAACCACCTCAGGGGCTCAGGTGTGCCAAGCATCCTGCTGGGCCAGGATCCCGGAACAGCGGCGGGCCCTCACGCCTGTCCACACGCCGTGTCCCGGCCGGCCGACCCTCCCGCCACTCACCCAACCCAGTGCAGTGC
Source organism: Fukomys damarensis (assembly GCF_012274545.1). Taxonomy (NCBI): domain Eukaryota; kingdom Metazoa; phylum Chordata; class Mammalia; order Rodentia; family Bathyergidae; genus Fukomys; species Fukomys damarensis. The sequence goes on from NW_022900948.1 coordinate 47,631,835, forward strand.
CAGGCCACCCCCGGTGCTCAGAACCTGCGTGGGTGGCTCTCTCAGCACCCAGGCGGCAGGCAGCCTGCGGCTCACCACACTGCCAGGCACAGGCCCCATCCACACAAAGGTCAGCCACGCAGGTGATGCGCAGGCAGGGGGGTGAGGAGGCGCAGGAGCACCTGGCAGCAACCCACAGCGGGGATGCAAGCGGTGGGGCGGGGGGGGAGCCACATCCCGAGCCACAACTACGCAGCCCACCTGTGTGGCCCTGCAGCTTCTGGACAATCTCCTTGGTCTGCAGGTTCCAGATGTACACCAGGTTGTCCTCAGAGCCAGACACGATCCACTGTCACAGCGGCAGACAAGCAGGGTGAGCGGACTAGGGCTCCTCTGTCCCGGCCCTCCGCCTCCTCACTGTGGCTCAGCTCAAACAAGCCACTGCCCATGTCGCCAGAGGAACCATGAGGGAGCCTCCAGGCTGCAAGCCACCCCTGGAGTTCCACCCTGAGGACAGAGTACTAGAACTCTAGCACTAGCCAGGCGTTGTCACGGGGTGGGGAAGGGCCTGTGGGGAGGTGGACTCCGCACACAGGACAGGAGCCCAGGGCCACCCCGTCACAGCCATACCCACACCCAACAGGGCCACCAGCCACCGGAAGAACAAGGGGATCCAGAAACAGGCAGAAGGCGTCCCAAACCCTGCCTTGCTGTGCCCCGACCCCTGGCGCGCTGTGGCGTCACTAAGTTGGGGCCAGGAAGCGGGGCTGCAGACAGAGCGTCCTCACCTTCCCGCCGGTCACGGAGAAATTGGCAAATATGCAGTACTTCTCGTTCTTGTGGCCCGTGTACGTCTTCAGGCACTGGAAGAGGTGACGGGGAGGACGTCAGGGTTCCGCACTTTGAGTGCTGTCCTCCGGCCAGGACCAAGCGATGCCCGAGCATGAACCCGCATTCCACAAGGACTCCAGTGCAGGCACCTCAGCAAGGCCGGGTACACCCGACCCACGCCCGAGGCCGCCCTCACCCAGCGTCAGCCCGGCCCAGTACACAGCAGACCAGGCCAGGGTGCCCCAGAGCTTACCTTCCCCTTGCTGTAGTCCCAGAGCTTCAGTGTGCTGAAAGACAAGACAGGGTGAGGGGCTGCCCACCACGGCACAACACAGCCACCTGCAGCACCTGGTTAAGACCAGCCAGCCAGGCACCCCGAGCCCCGTGAATCAATGACACCTGGAGCAAGCAGGAGACCCTCCCAACTCTGCAGCTTGGACTCGGCGGCTGCGGGTATCCTCTGCGAGCACAGTAGCCGGCCTCCAGGAGGCAGGGAGCCCAAGGGTGCCGGAAACTCCGGCATAGATCCCACGGCAAACTGTATCCTGCCCGGGAAACCGCCAACAGTGCACCCTCAGAGGAGCCGGGGCCACACAGAACAGGCACACAGGAGCTAGCCAGAGCTGCAAGGGCCACTCAGGGAGCAAGAGGGTGACGGTGACAGTGCACTGCTGTCACAGTTAAGAGCCAGGGGCAGCTCAGACAGCACCGCCCAGCACAGGCCAGGCTGGGTCCGGCTCCCCACCCCACAAGGCAGAGAAGCTCGAGGTGCCCAGAAGTCGGAGCGAAGAGGCCCACACACCCCAAGCAGGCTGCACCCAACTCTCAGGCCGGAACTGGTAAGGCCCCTCAGCCTCCTAGGCACGTGGCTGCCCAGGGACAGAGCTCTTACTTGTCTAGCGTGGCCGCCAGGATGTATTTGCCGTTGGGAGAGAACTTCACGAAGGACACGGGTGGATTGTCGTCGTCTTCGTTGGAAATGAGAGACTGTGAGTACAGTGGGGGCAGGACCAGCTCCCCACCACCGTGTCACCGTGCGGGACAACTTCGTGAGAGTGCTGCCACCGGTAACACCGTCACCACCCAAGGAGCCCACAGCGACACCAACACCTCTCCCCACCCTGTGCCAGTGTGCGCGTCCTCGGGGCCTCTCAAACTTCCTTAGATGCCAGGGCTGCAGGAGTGAAGGGCTGGAGGCAAGAAACACTGGGTCCCCGGGCCTTTTGTGTGACAGTCACTGCCACCACGCAGAACGTCTGCCAATGCCCAGGAGGCTGAGAACCCTGGCTGCTGGGGAAATGGCCCATGCCGTCCTGGGCAGCAGCCTCAGAACCGTGGCCCCTCTACTCCCAGCCCTGGCTCTAAGATCAGCCCACGGCCTGCGGCCAGGGGAGCTGCCTGGCCACAGCTGAGGGACGACGCAGCGCCATCCTTGCTGCCAGACCGGGCGCCTGCCCTCGCCCTGCCCTGGGGCAGCTGTGCACACTGCCAGACCCTTGGCGTGCCCCGAGCACACCCATTACCACGGACTCGCCGCGGCCCCGGCTCCCTCCGTCTGGTCAACCACACTGGAAAGGCACACAAGACGGTCACAGGAGGGCCCTGCTGTCCAGTGCTGTAACTCCCACACCGCACAGCGCTCCCAGACTCCCCACACCTCTCCCTCTCCTGTGCAAGCCCAGACCACACTGAGCATGTGGACCCCAGCTGGCAACCACACCAGCTGGCTGCAGCCCTAGGGGCCAAGCAACCACAGGTCAAAAATATTGGCAAATGCCAGGGATTTAGCTCAGTGGGGCCACACCTGCTTCAAAAACACAAGGTCCTAAATTCAATCCCTGGTACTGGGGTAAAAGAACAATACAAAAATACTTTAGAAATAAAAGCCGGGTGCTTCAGCAAGCACCTATAATCCTGTAATCAAGCACTCAGGAGGCTGAGGCAGGAGGACCACCCTGAGTTCAAGGCCAGCCTGGGCTACACAGGGAGACCCAGTCTCAAACCCACCCCCCAAGTACTGCAGAGATAAGACATATTCCAGATCTCAAAAAGCAAAACATGCTGGGCATGGTGGCACACGCCTGTCATCCCAGCACTCGGGAGGCTGAGGCAGGAGGATCGCTGTGAGTTCGAGACCAGCCTGGGCTGCATAGTGAGCTCCAGGTCAGTCTCAACTACATAGTGACACCCTGTCTCAAAAAACCAAAAATAAAAAAAAATAAAACATAAATCTGCCCCCAACCAGCACTGCCTTGAGCACGGCGAATGTACTGCCAGGGAGTCACCTGGCCACAGCCACCACCCCCAGTCCCACGACAGGCTACGAGGGCAGCTCACACCTGTGCACACTGTCCTTAACGCCCCCCCACCACTGCACTTATCAGTGTCACCACCCACGTACAGAGGCCACTATAATACAGCACGCGCTTCCAGCCAGGCTGCACTCCAGAGCCGCGTTAGTGATGGAGACGTCACACTAGCCACAAGGCTGAAGCTCGGAGCACAGGCCGTGCAGCTCACAGGGACCGCTCCGCCTCCGAGCTGCAGGACAGCAGCTGTACCACCTCTAACAAAGGTGCAAGCACCCTACTCGTGAGCCGGGGCGGACACGATCCCAGGGGACAGCACTGACCTCCGGGATCTGGGAGGGATGTGTAACAGTCACTCTGGGCACAAAGGGTGGGAAGTCGGGATGGGGCAGGCAAGAGGATGCTTCTGGCACCAAGCACCTGCACCCCACTCACTCCAGGACCAATCCTGAGGCCCCTCCTAAAGCCCCACCCACGCGGTGTCCTGGTGAGAAGACTTGGACACGAGAGCCCACGGCCCATGCAGAGGGGTGGCAGATAACCTCTGCAGCAAAAGAAGAGGCCATCGGGACCCCACTCCTAGCCCTGCCACACCTTCATCCAGGGAGAGAAAGAGGCACAGTCCTGGTGGCTCCCTTCCCTGCCACCTGGCAGGCCCAGGCCATCATGAGGCTCCACTGGCACCAGGGAACTGGCCTCCAAACCCCCACACTCCTGAGCAGGACCCTTCCAGGCCGCTGCTCCCACCCCAGGGTCACGTAGGCCTCCCCACCCTCCGGTATCCCTACTTCCTGCACAGGTGAAGGCTCCAGCACTAGGTGTCTGGGGACCCCCGAGGGGACCTGACAACAAAAGGCCAAGGACCCCAAGGCACCAAAGGTTCAGGGAGGAACCGGTGCCCTGAGCTAGCAAGGAGGTGCTGGCAGAGGTAGGAATGGGAAGTGGGCCCAGGGCAGGGCAGGGCAGGGCAGGAGGGCACAGAACAGGCAGGCGGGGAAGATCCAGGGCCAAAGCCAGAGGCCGACGGGCAACCCGCAGGGCACACTCACCAATGAGTGTCTTCAGGCACTGGCCGGACGCAGTGTCCCAGATGCGGCTGCAAAGCAAGAACAGAACGCGTAATGAAACAGCGACCGCAAGTGGCCCATGGCCAGGCCCTACACACTCCCTGCACATCATCTTTAACACAAGCTGGTCTGCACCCCCAGGGCCTCCCACCCCTGCCCTTCTGAGGCCCACTGCCAGCACAGGGTGCTCCCACACGGATGAGCAGCAACGAACACAGTCAAAGGCCACCATTCCGAGGGTGCAGGTGGGGCTCGGAGCTCCTTCAGGGCCAGCACACACATCCTGGATTCGAGTCCTACTGTGCACTGTCTCAGCACCAACACTTCCAGGCAGTCATGGCAGGGCGCTGGCTGAGCACACAGACAGACCGTTCGCTGAGATGAAACTGCACTCCCACCCCAGCCTCCGCACCGACCCAAGGGCCCCCGGGGCTACTCCATGGCCCAGCCTGTCCCTGTGCCTCCTCCTGTGCTCAGCCACCCCTACTCCTCTCTGCCAGACTCCAGAGCAGAGCAGGCCGCACTGGGCTCCACTGGGAGCCATGAGCCCAGCACCGCTCTGGCGGGGGACACCGACCACCTTCCTGAATCCAGCCGGTGTTTGCTTTATTAGCCTTATGCAAGTTTCCTCACTTTTCCACTCTTTCCCCTTTGAGGTTCCCAGGCTCCCATGGCTCTGGCGTGCTTTCTTCTCTCATGTGGGGATGAGGGGGCCTGGGGACTGAGCCCAGATTTACACACACCCTAGGTAAAGCACCTCCAACACTGAGCTATGTTCCTGCCCTCTGTTGTGAGGTAGAATCTTGCTGAACTGCCTAGGCTGGGCTCAAACTTGTGATTCTCCTGCCTGTACACAGCTGGGTTTACAGATGTGTGCCACAGCAGCCAACTACTTTTAAAATTTGGGGGACAGCAACCCATTCGGGACCCCTTCTGTCTCTCAGGAGCTACTCCATTCCTCATTCCGACCCCCAATAAATTTTTCTACTCAACCTCTGTTGCTTAGAATTCGTTCCTCGGGCTGGGGATGTAGCTCAGTGGCACTGCACCCACCTTGAAAGCACAAAGTCCTAAGTTCGATCCCCAGTAGCAAAAAAAATTCATTCTTCAACTTTGGGAAACACAAATTTGGTGTACCCAACGTTTTTAGGTTAGGGTTACACACTTTCCCCCACATCATCTTGGTGGTCCCACCAAGATCTTCAGAACAGATTGCCAAACTCCAAGAGATCATGCAGGTGGAACCAGCAACAAAGGCGCCAGAGTCCTTTCACCAGGACCCACCAGCTCGACCTTGTGCAGAGTTCATCACTGCAAGGGACCTTAGGTAGCCCTTGGAAGAAGGCCCTGACTGCAGGCTCCAGGCAGCTGGATGGAAACTCTGCCCCTCTCCCCTAAGCGAAGTCAGGCACAGCTCTTCAAGGGCTATTGGACAGCCACACTAGGTGGAAACAGTCCGCAGTCAGTGCAGACGGAGGATGAGAGAGCAGCAGAACTCGCTGGACCATCTGAAGATTAACATCACAATGGCCACTTTCACACACTTCCCTAAGGAATCCTGAGACCCATCGCTGGTGATGGGCCACCCTCTCCTACCCACCAAGACTGACCACAGACTACTGCTGAGGTTAACGGCGCCATCCATTAGCCAAGTGGCTGCCTTGTAGCTTTACTGCTTGATTGTAGTCTGAGCCACATTGTACCCAGCCATGGTGACTGTCTGTTCGCTCTCTCAGGACGTGGGCTGGTGGGCAACCCGGTCAGAACCTCTCCTGTCACTCAGGAACCAGTCCTATTCCCCAATAAATTTGCCTACTCTTAAAAAAATAAGAAAGTGAACCTGGGGAGAGACTTTTTACAGCCCGAGTTGTTCCCGGCGACAAATGGGCAGGCACATGGCTCACAGGGTGATGGCTTCTGCCTCAGCTGCTATTGCCCAGAGGAAGCTGTGTGCCCCGGCCTAGCTCCGAGCCCCCCACAGCATGGGCAATGGACAACACCCGCGGGATGGGGACCTCTGGGTGCCGCCTCTCCTGCCCTCCTAGAGTCTTGTCGGAAGTAAGTTCCAGTACCCACGAGTGACACTGTGACACACAGGCAAGCAGATGGCGGAACAGAAGCTCCATGCGGCTTCTTGCCTTCCATGAGGCAGTCACTTAGAAAGGACAGAGGGGCTGAGGGCAGCTCCACTGGTGTGGAGCCCAGCGCAAAAAACGTGCTGGGGTATAGACCCTGCACTATGGAAAATGTCCCACCGCTGAGCCTGCAATCCCCACACCGGCTCAAAGCGAACAAACACAGGGCTTGGGGTGCAGCTCTGCAGAGGCCTGGGCCCAATCTCCATCATCACAGGGCATGGCCCTCCCGTCTCTGGGCAGCCGCACTGCTGGGCCTCCTGTCAACACCTGTCCTGCTCAGAGAACCCTAGCCCCACACTCTAGGTTGTCTCTTACAAGCAGCATGGATTCAAAGGGTTTTTAAAACCCAAACTCAACAGTCTGTTTAATGATTTTATTTTTGAGGTTGTACTAGGAATTGAACCACTGAGCTTCAGTCACAGCTGTTCTAAAATTTTACTTTGAGTCTGGGCTCAAACTGCAATCCTCCTCCCTCAGCCTCCCAGAGGGATAGAATTACAGGCGTGTGCCACCACGCCTGGCTCTCCACAGCATTTAATGAGGGTATTCAGACAGGCCTCAGCCACTGACACCCAATGCACTGCACTCCGATATCACTGCCTCAGTCTGTTGGTTTGTTTTTTTGTTTGTTTCCCAGCATCAGGTATCAAACTTAGGACCTTGAGCTTAGGAGGTAGGTGCAGCACCACTGAGCTACATCCTTGGCCCTGTTGGTTTTTTGTTTGGTTGTTTTTTGTTTTTTGTTTTTTCACCGGGAATCAAACTCAGGTCCTTGCATACTTGCAAGGCAGGCGGCGGAACCACAGAGCTAAATCCCCAGCCCTTCACTGCATCACACTGTACTTTGGCCGTGCGTCAGTGAAACCCTCTAGTCCCTGCTCCTTCACTCACCAGGAAATCCTGGTCTCCTGCCGCCATCACCCCCACGGTCTGCTCTCCCACTACCCGCTTCCGGGGACCTCTAGGTCCCCTACAGTGCCTGTGTCCAAACCTCCACCCAGACCGCACAGGACCTCCTCGAGACTGAGCTGCGGGGCCCCCACGACTCCTATGGGACCCGCAGGCCGCACCTGCGCTCCCCCAGCTGCCCGCCTGGCCCTATGCACACACCAGCACACAGCCCCACACAGGCCAGTCGCCAAGCATCACGGCCCAGCAGGCCCGAGCGGGTTATGCTGCGACGGCACCAAGGAGATGCACACTCACCAGAGGCCGTCGTAGCTGCTGGAAACTATCAAGGATCCGTCACGATTAAAATGGACCTGGGAATCAGCAGAGAGGAGAACAGAGACTTACCTCCCAGCGCTTGGCGCCCTGCACCCCAGGGGACGCCTTCCCACTTGAGAACACGCGCCCTTCCTTTCAAGCCTGCTTCCTTCCAGGGCGCTGCCAGGACCCAGGAGCGAGAAGGGAGACAGTGGCTTCCTGAGGTGCCCAGCACGGTCACCCGAACCCACACCTGCAGCTCCACATGGGTGCTACGGTCTGGGTCTAGATGTCCCCAGAGCCCCCTCGGTCACAGGGTTTGTTCGGGGAGGCTGGATCTATGGTATGATGCTGGGATTAGGGTTGTGATTGTTAACCAGTCCACAGATTGGCTTGGCACTGCCCTAATCCCAGTAGTTTGAGTAAGAAGGGCAGAAAGACGCTGTTAAGGTTCTCTTGCTGCTGTGGCTACCGTGCGGGCGCCATAAACAGCTTCTCCTCTGCGACACCCCTCTGCCTGGGAGCCAGCCAGTCACAGACTGAAACCTCCACAAACTGAGCTAAATAAACCCTTTCTCCTTTAACTTCCGGCGGCAGGTATTTTGTCTCAGGCAGGAGAGAAAGGTAACTAACACAGTGGGCAACCGTGACATGCGCTGCTAAGCCAGAACCAGTCCCACCACCGAGTCCAGGCGGCTTCCAGCTCTGTCACTTGCGCACTGTGAGGACAGCCTTAGCCCAGGCAGTCAACAAGGCCCTAACATCCAAAGAGTGATGATCCAAGCCTGAGCCACACCCCTCAGGAACCACAAGAAGCAGGACTCCAGAGCTGTCCCAATGCAATGTGTATGAGTGCCACCAGGACACCTGGGACTCAGGCAGGGAGCCTCCAGGGTGGCCCCAACCACCCACTCTGCCTGGACCCTGACCCGCTCACCCCAGGAAAGGGACAGCAGACTCCGACCACGACCCCTCTTATAACCGAGTTGTTTCCACTTTTTCCTGTTTTATTCTTCCCAGAAGTGAATCTTAGCAGGAAGAAATGGAATAAGTCAGGAACCAAAGTCTAGCAAGAATCTCTGTGTCTGAGTCCTGGGCAGGTGTGGCGCGGGACATGCCAGCTGGCTTCTCATTGCAGTGAAACCTTTCCTCTGGGAAATGAGGCCAAGAGGAAGCTCCAGGGCCGCCCATGCCTAGGGGCCGGGCTGCCTGCACTCCCTGCCCAGCGAGCTGCTCCGCCCTGGGCTGCCCCAGGAGGCAGTAACCTGGTCCTCCACCCCGAGCTGCCAACACACAGGATGCCCACAGAACCTCATGTGGCCAGATCTGCATACAGCTGGGATCCCTGGGCTGCTACAGCACTGAGCAACAACGTGATCTGTTTCTCATGCCCACTTGGATCTGAGGAGGCTTTCCAAACTGAACCTCATGTGGCCAGATCTGCATACAGCTGGGATCCCTGGGCTGCTACAGCACTGAGCAACAACGTGATCTGTTTCTCATGCCCACTTGGATCTGAGGAGGTGCTTTCCAAACAAGTGAGATGGCCACTGCGCGCCCGGGGGCTCCACAGAGAAACACAGCCACTACCTTCAAGGTCTGCTATGGCCTCTGAGCTCCTGACTGGTGTGGGGTGAGGTGGCACATGCCTATAATCCCAGCACTTGGGAGGCTGAGACAGAACTATCTCTGTGATACAGAGGCCACCATGGGCTATATAGTGAGTTCAGGACTAGCACAAATTACAAAGAGAACCCTGCCTCAAAAAAGAAAGTGACAGGTGACATCGATCTGCCTAACCCAAACAATGCACCCAAGACAGCCTCCCACTCGACCCTGCCAGTGTGTGGATGCCCCAGGCTGGCAGCTCCAAAGCTGTTCAAAGTGTCCCTACCTGTCCCACTGTCCCAGCTGTCCTGGCAGTAGCTCTTGCAGCACCAGCTGCTGCACTCTACCCAGCTGGCTGCCAACCTCTCAAAAGTCCTCAACTCCCAGCAACAGCTCTATGAACACAGGCACCTTTTGTAATCGTGGCCTAGCGGGGGGAGAAACAGCCGGGGCCCGGTCCACCTCTGACCTGCAGACCACGCACTGTGCATGGCCCAGCCTGGCAAAAGCAGCAGAGGCCCCTTGGGTCCAAGAATGCAGCTCAGCTCACCCATGCAATGAGAGTGAAGACACAGAAGGCAGGGCCAGGGTGCAGGCACCTATACACTGAGGTGGGAGACGGCAGGGGCTATGCCCTGTCACTCATAAACACAGGCATGGAGGGACAAGCTGTAGGCAAGCTTGAGAAATCCCGGGAGGACTCAGCTCCTGGCAGTTGGCCCATGGGCTCTCGGGTTTTCTCCTCCACCCAGTCTGCTGCCTCTCAGGGAAGCGGCGCCTGCACTCTGCAGGATGCCTGCTGGACACCTGCCTGTCTCAGGAGACCCAGTGCTATCCCAGGCCACAGTTCACGTCCCACTGTGCATTGAACGTACCCCACCCCGGGGAAAGTCAGCTCCACCCTGTGGCCAGGTGTGGCCGTGGAGGGCAGGGGTGGCATCGGGTCAGGCTGGGCCTATGCCCCACCTCACCCCCGTGAGTGATACCTCCATGCCAGAGGGGCCCTGGCATTAGCAGTGGCTCCACACACAGGCCATCTCGTCTCTCCAGTATATGTGGTCTCAGGCCTGACAAAAGCCTTCCAGCTGTTAAAGCTTAAAACTCCCACACCTCTAGGACTAAGAAAGAAAAAAGTCCCCCACCACCCTTCTCTCCAGGTAACATGGGCACGGCCAAGGACCAGCTGCAGACTCTCTTGTCAACACAGGAGCCTCTGCCACGACTGTGGGGTACTGAGGACTGAAGCCAGGGCCTCTGGACGCTAAGGAAGCTCTCCCACCAGGCACAACCCAGCCCCAGGACACACAGCACGTGACATCGCTGTGGACACTGGGGCGGCGTCTATGCGGCAGGATGTGGGCCAGGCAGCATGGGCTCTCCAAGGGCTCATGCTGGCAGCCCACGCCCCGCTCAGGTCGTCCCCTTCGCCCCATGCATCAGAGCCCCTCCACTTGAACTCCCCTCCCTGTGATCGCTCCCGCTCCACCTTCTAAGCGGCCACCCCATTCTGTGAGCAGCTCAAGACACCCTGGCCTTTCGGTCTCCCCACAGGCACCACTCATAACAGCACAAGCTGAGCAGACCTAAGGCTGGAGCCACATCCACACAGCAGGGCACTTACAGCCGAGACCGGGTCGGAGTGAGCAGGCAGCGTCTTGAGGCACTTCCCTGTCTTCACGTCCCAGATCCTCACGCTCTCATCAAACTGGAGAGAGAGGAGATCAGAGGCTGCCGAGGCGAGGCAGGCACGGTGCCCCAGAACTGGACTGCCGCAGCCTGGAAGCACAGCCCGCCACCCCCGCCACCTGGAGGGGAGGAGAGGGCAGCGCACTTACAGACCCTGAGACGATGAGGTTGGACTGCGGGTTGAAGTTGCAGCAGAAGACATAATTGCTGTGACCCTTCAGGGTCTTCAGACACTTTCCCTAGAGCGGCAGGGCCAGGCGGTGAGGCCGGGGTCCTGGCTCATCCGCCCCACCCCGTGCCCGCCCTGGGGGAGGACACACCACTTACAGAGCTCACATCCCATATCTTCAAGGTCTTGTCATCCGAGGCAGACACGAGGAGGTTAGAGTCTGACGACCAGGCCACATCGGAGATTCCCTTGGGGAGGAACACATGGGGCTGCCATCTCAGGTGGGACAAAGCCCCAAACCCCAAACATGCACCAAAACCCCCGGGAAGGCCTCTAGCTAGTGACTGCCACATGGGAGGCAGGCACAGGGCCCAGAGCAAAAGGCCACTCTTGGTGGCTCTGCCAGGCAGATGCTCAACCACCAGGGCTCAAAGTGCCTGCACCAAAAACACAAAAGGCAAACACCACAAAGGAAGACGGTGGGCTGCCCCGTCTGCCCAACAATGAGCACTGCGAGTCTCACGGGGCACCTACCAGCTTGTGGCCTGATATGGTCTTCTCAAACTTCCCGTCATATGCACCCCAGATTTTAATGAGTTTATCAGCAGCTGAAAGAGATGAAGAACTGGGGCTCAGACAGAACCTGGACTGTCCCCACATCGAGCCCCGGGCACCAGCATGGGTGGCTCAGGAAGCCTCTGGGCATGGCCACCTAGAAGGGCCAGGGGCAGTGGCTGCCCAGCCCCAGAGGGGCACAAGGCAGGGCAGTCAGGGAGCACCACCCCAGCCAGCTCTCCCAGCTACTGAGCCCATACACACATGAGCTTGCCAACCACTCTCCGTTAGGGCTGAACTTCACGGACGACACGGCTTTCGTGTGGCCAGCCAGGGTAAACTTCAAGGCGTAGTTTGGTTTCACAGGAGTCGGCTGTCGGAATGAGAAAACAACTGAAGCAGGCCCAAAGCAAGCACCACACTGCCTTCAACTGCCTCCACTCTCAATCACACTCTACCCGCACAGCGAGCACCCACCAGAAGCCACTGTCTGTCTCTTCTCTCCCCCACCCAGCAAGGAGGCTCCAACTCTGAGCCAGACCACCAAGATCCCTGGGGCCCATCATGCCCCACCCAGCACCTGACCCTGCCACTGCACTGGGGGAGCGGGGTGCAGAACCGCTGAAGGCCCTGCTTCCTGTCACCAGGGCAGGGACAGACAGACCTGCCTAGGCACCCAAACTGTGGGGTAAGGTTGGGGCGCGTATTCAGAGATAGTCTCTGCGTCCTCCAGAATCCTATGTCCAGGACCAAGAATCTGGTTTTTGTCTTTTTGTGGCACTGCTAATCAAAGACAGGGGCACTCTACTACTAAGCTCCATTCCCAGGCCCTTTTTATTTTTTTTTATCAAGACAGAATATAGTATTATTGTATGATCAGATTGGCCTCTAACTCATAATTCTCCTGTCTCAGCCTCCCAAATAGTTAGGCTTACAGGCAGGAACCACCACACCCAACTAGGAATGTGTATGTACGTATGTATGTATGTATTTATCTGGGGTACCAGGGTTCAAACTCAGGACCTTGTGCTTGCTTGCAAGGCAGGTGGCACCACTGAGATAAATACCCAGTCCCTAGAAACGTGTATCTCGGATAAGGGTCCTTTCCTCCAGGATGAAGGGTTGGGGAAGCCCTATGTGGCCTGTCAAAGGCACACATTATATCATGCGGTCGATAAGTAAGGCTGGCAGCACATCTAATCTAGTCTGGGAGATGGGACTGATGGGCTCACAGTCACAGCTCCGAGGAACCTGTCAAGTCTACTTGCCCCAGAGGCTCCCCAGGGGCTCCCAACGGGTACAAACCTTGCTCTGTGTGGCCGAGGAGGAAGGGGTGGGCTGTGCCCTCGCAGCCTCTGTCTCCGGCTTCTTCTCCTCCGTGGCCATGGCGCTGAAGCCCACAGGAAGCCACGGATCGGTTCACAATGGAGGAGGCCGTCTACTGGTCAAACCCTGAAGCGGGGGCCCTGGAAACAAATCATGTTGTAAGAAACTGACTTTCTAGCCGAAGGCACAGCTCTATGGTAGAGTACTTACCTAGAACCATAAATCCCTGGGTTCTATCCCGAGCACCAAAAAAAAGCTAATTTCCAGGAAAAGGGACAAAGAAGACAAACATCTGACCAGCATATTCTGCCCTGCAGCAAATAAATTATTCCAAACCAGAGAAGCTGACCATTCCCAACTCCAGGCTAAGACATGGCTACTCTGCCCCTTCAGTGTGATCATAAGACAGACCCACCCTCAAGAGAGCTTTCTGTGGTTTCCAGACATCTGCAGAAGTGAGCATGGGGCCGGCAAACAAGATGCAAGCTGACACACTGAAAAACCCAAAGGCTTCGGGAAAGAAAGCAAGCCACAGGGAGACTGAGCTTTCGGGTACAGATGCTCAGAAGCTTGTCCAAACCCTGAAGTGTACCCAAAGGACATGACCTCATAATGCCTTGCAGTGGCCTTTGCTGGCACCCCACAGGCTGAGATTTGATTCGAGGCTGTCTTCCAGGGCACCTGCAGCCTGCAGAGCTCTCCTCGCCAGCACAGCCCTACAAGCCGGCCACAGGAGCAAAAAACAAGGAGACTGGGCCTCTGGAATTTCCACACCCTCCCTCCTCGGTCACAGCCTCCAGCACAGCAGAAAAAGTTGCAAACAAGACTAACTCTGCAGGAGAGGAGGAATGTTGGGTGCTGTGAGGAACACTTATAATCCCAGCACTAGGGAAGCTGAGGCAGGAAGATTTCCTGGAATCTGAAGCCAGCCTAGGCTACCTAGTGAGATCAAGGCCTGAACTACACAAGGGAGACCCTGTCTCAAAATACAAAAATAAAGAGAGGACTGCAGCTCAGTCCAGTTTTGCTTGGAAAAGTACAATCCAAAACATGCACAGCCAGCAAGTGCTTCCTCTGTGCCAGCAACAGACCCCACTACCTGAATACATCTCAGGAAAGCACACTGGGTATCTCTGAAACAGGGGAAGCAGGGAGGGCCACCGAGCCACAGAGAGGAGCTTGCAAATGCCACTAGCCATTGCAGTCCCCACAGCCAGCTCTGTTTCCAAGCTAGTAACTGGTTTGTGCAATATAAATTCTTGCTTAGAGCTTAAAACTGAAAGCTTGCACAGGTGCCCAGGAAAAGTACAGGCCACTGAAAAAGAGGATGTGTCAAAGTCTTCCTGGCCGAGGGGGGCGAAAACACCCACTGCATATACCTGCAGCGGATTCTGGCCCAAGGATGGATGCAGGCACCAGGCGCCCAGGGACTGGGAGGGTGTGTGTGGCCACAGCGCTCTCCAGGGACAAAGCTCTGGTGCCCAGTAAGAGCCAGCTGCTTGGCGTTTATCCTCCACACCACCCGGCTGTGCCCGAGCCACCCCACAGGCGTCTTCTCCTTCGGGGGCTGGACAGGCGGCGGGCGAAGGCCGAGGAGACCCTGGCACCCTGCCCTACCCTACCCTACCCTAGCAGACACCAGGGGCAACAGACGCCTCGGGTCCTGGTCTCTAGAGCAGACTGCAGGAGCTCCTTCAGGCCTAGAGCAGGACTTACCTGGAGATGGGTGGGCTGCCTTCGGGAGAGGAACACCACCTGGTTGGTCTTAAGCCTCCCGATCTCAAAACATTAGCATGTTAAACCAACCAACCCAGTTCCCACAGTCTTGGCGGGGCCCGCGGCTGGGCATCTTCCCGGGAAGGCTCGGGTGTCTGAGCTGGGACAGTTCGCGAGCAAGGGGAAGCTTGGTGAGCGGCTTTAGTACGCGGCTTTTAGTCCGCGGCGAGCTCGGCCGCCCGGCCTTCAGCACACACCCCGGGCCCGAGAACATGGGGGGAGAAAGGACCCCGCGGCCGCGGCAGGCACCCAGCGGAGA
>NW_022900948.1:47647025-47669085 GCF_012274545.1 Fukomys damarensis
GCACCTAGACTACATCATGAGATGCTGTCTCAAGAAAACAAATGCTGCTATATAGATTTTATATTAGTCTGAGAAGTCCACATTGTGGATACTACAGGCCACAGAATAAATAATATATACTTACTAAAAGGCCATCATGAGAATACTATAATTGAATTAGGGGCCAGTATGTGGACAATAGACTCATAAGAAGGAGCCACTATGTTTATGTTTTATTAGTACTGGGACTCTGAAGTGTGGTATTATTTTGTCAATAAAGTGCTATAACGTGGATATTAGAACAGTACGAGGAGCCACAGAGTAAATGTATTCCCTTTGATGCTATTCTGTATATACGAGTATTAGATACTGAATTGGAGACATCAATAATAGAGGCTAATCCAAGGTTACTAAATTCTTCTTAGAGGAAGCAAAGTGGATTGCTATTAGAGGCCATTGGCCCTTCTTACTGGAAAACACCATTGCCCATTTGAAAAGAGTGAGTTGGTGATTAGGCAGCGCGCGTGCGCGAGGGGCGGGGATGCGTCAGGGGCGGGGCGACGGGCAGCGGCGAGGGCCAGAAAATCCGGGCAGTCGAAATGCCTTAAAGGCGTAGCCCGTTACGCGCGCTTTCTGCTGGAAAGCGCCCGCCCCAGGTTTGGCTGATGGAAGCCGTTGCCTTGCGCCTTCGAGAACCGACTCCTGTATCTCTCCCGCTCACAGCTGGAGCATGCGGCGCTCTCTGTTGTCCCTGGCATCGGCATGGACCCGAAGGGACAGACGCCAATGCAGAGTCCAGGGGGTCGCGCGGTCCGCGCCATGCGCCCCTGGGGCCAAGCGCAGACTCAATCTGCAGAAGCCAAACTCTGCCAGGGGTCGAGGAATTGCAGTCCGGGGGCCAGGCTCTGGGGAAGGCGGGAAAGGTGGGCGCTGCAGGGTGGAGAAGGACGTGGGGCTACCTGGAGGGCGGAAGCTAAAGACAGGCATGTGTAAACAGAAAGCGGTGCAACGCGACGCCGCCAGCCTCTGTCTGGCACAGTGCGATTGTCCCTGTCTTAGGTTGCTCCAGATGCCCGAGGTCAAAGGGTGAGGGTGACCAGAGCTCGCGTTCCAGCCTCTATCTCGCAGGGATCCTGCTTCCAAATGGCCTCTGGCTCCATCTTGGAAGGTCTTTCAAGATTCCCTTCAGCGGGCTTGTCGCAGTTCTGTAACGGCAGCATCCTAGAAGCTCAGACAGGATCAGAGGATCGAAAGCTTGAGCCAGCAGGGCCAAATTAGCCACTTAGTGAGACCCTGTATCAAAAAATAAAATAAAAGGCCTCTGGATGGAGCCCAGTGAAAAAGCTCTGGGTTCAATCCCCAGTACAGAAAAAAAGTTTGCCTTCATTGCAATTTTCCTCTTTACTTTCACAATATTAACAACAGTCACTTGCAGTTGACAAATGATTTCGAAGACGTCTCTCTTCTGGGGCCCACGCTGCCCTCCTCTTCTGGGAAAGGACACTCGAGAGGGGAGCACAGGGCCATGAGGAAGCCCGGGAGCCAGGCCTCCTAAACTCACTCACTGCGCCGCTCCAGTTACTCATGTACGGCTTAGGGTCTTGGCAGTATCTAGACTGTGCTCCCCCGAGCTCCAGTCCTGGCCCGTGAGGAGAATAACCCACGGTCTTTTATTTCCAGTGAAAAGTGGCAATGCCAGGAAACTGTGCAAACAAAGGGATGAGCATTTGAAAGGGAGAGATCCTGTGTGCAGCTGTCCTAACTACAGAAGCAGCAAGACTGGTAGTGGTCTGGAGTCTCCCCCACCCCCAAGGACAGAGAGACAGCTCTGTGTGGATCTGTGATCCCCTGGGCCAGGTGCCCCAGAGTATGAGGTAGGGGACCTCAGAAGGGTGAGGAAGCCAGCACTGGTGAAGGACACAGCATCTCCACCTCCACACCTGGCTGCCTGGACCAGAAACAGAACCCACCAGAGACCCACACCACTCAGATGCTATTCAGGCTTCTCCGTTCCTTCCCCAAGCCCCACGTCCATCCTGGCCTTTCCAAACCTGACCCGGCGGGAGGATGTCTGAAGATCCAGCTCTGCCAGGGATGTAGCTCAGTGGCACTGAGTCTGCCTTGTAAACGCAAGGTCCTAAGTTTGATCCCTGGTACCAAAAAAATAAAAAATAAAGATCCACTCTGACCTGCCTCTCCTGGTTGGAGACTTGCAATCCACTTCTAGTTGCCTTGAATCAAAATCCAAATTCAGACCAGGCCTTCCCCTCCAGTCCTTGGCCACCTCCTTCACTGTGCACCCCAAGTTCTAACCTCTACAGCAGTCCTCCAGGCCCAACAGATCTGGGTCCTGACCCCAGAACCCTCGGGTTCCCAACTTGCTCTCCAGCGCTCTCCGCCCTCCCAGAGCTTTCTAGGAGAAATGTTCCCGCTCCAGAGGAGCCTCTTTGCAGCCCTGACACCAAGGAGCACTGCAGGCTGGGGCCACCCAAACCGTGTCAGTCTCAGAATACTCACAAGTGGGAACAGAAGCCAGGGTAAGAGCCACAGAAGGCCGAAACAGGGTGGAGCACATTAATTGTGCTTTGGCCACCAGGAGCCAAGTGGTATATGAAACTGTTGGCAGGAGCAGGGCCATTACAGATGTAACATTTCCAGAAAGTTTCCTGCCACAGCTCCCAAGGCTGTCAGGCTGTCACTGGCCTGTGTGGGTCCTGGCTTCAGTTATAATGGAAATCAGAACTGAGGTGTTTGTAAATTTATAGGAAAAGCTTTGAATGGAAAGTAAGAAAATGAAGAGACGCATACATCTGTGACAAAGATGAAACTGGAGCCCTAAAAAAGGAAAGTAAGACAGAAAAGGGGCTTTGCTTTAAGAAACACTAGGGGCACAGGCCTGAAGAGGGGTCAGGCTGGCCCCCGTTCCCGGAGAAAAGGGCCGAGGTTAATGGGAAGATCCCAGTTTCATGGGGTGCTCTGGTGGCCTGGGGCCTGGTTGATCACTACCTCAGTCCTGATTTCCTAGCTCTGGAAGAAACCTAACCTGAGCGTTTCAGTTCCCAAGAGATGATGGCCCCCCGCTTGGGGGATCTTAATCACTTGAGGCACAGCTGGAACCCAACGTGACCCTAGCTTTAGGCCAGTGGAGACTTGCTGGTGTGGCTAAATGACCATGTCAGTCTCTTATCCTGGCATCCTCAGTCTTCGCCCACCCCCAGTATGCGGATTGAACCTAGGGCCTTTGCACTGAGCTACATCCTTGCTCTTTTTTTAAGATAGGACCTCAGCCAAATGTGGTACAGGCCTGTGAACCCAGAACTTGCACTTGGGAGGCTGAGGTGGGAGGATCGCCATGAGTTTGAGACCAGTGTGGAATAGTTAATGAATTCAATGCCAGCCTAGACTACGTAATAAGGCCTTGTATTGAAAAACCAAGACAAAACGAAAAAAAGAAACAGGATCTCGCTGAACCACCAAATTGCCCAAACTAAGCTTGAACTTGAAATCCTCATGCCTCAGCCTCCCAGAGTGCTAGGATTACAGGCCTTCACCACCATGACTAGCTCTTACTACCCCCATCCACAGTGGAGACCCAAGGGTTGAGAGAGGTTGAAACATAGCCTGGGGCTCCAAGCAGAACCTGCTGGGACTCAGGGCTCAAATTAAGAGGTTTGGAAAAATTTGTTTTCCTCCTGACCACAAATATTACCTCAGCCACGGCGGATGCCTGGCTCAGAGAAGGTGTGCCGGGTGTGGACAGGAAGTCCCACGTCGGGAAAGCAGCGGTGCCCACCACAGGTGCCAGGGGAAGCTCTGGCCTTCCACGGGAGCCCAGGCTGCAGGGGTGCAGTGAATTCTGATGCCGTAGTTGCAGGAGGTTTGGATGCTCAGGGCTCCTGCAGCCCCTCCCCAGCCCTCCAGACCCGACAGCCTTCGGCACCACGGCGCCATGCCAGGAGCTGCGGATCCCACCAGAGACCCTGGCTCCCGCCGGCCCAGGCAGGCAGAGCCGTTGTGACCGCTGTCACAGGGTGGCTGGCTTGGAGGACTCGAGGCTCTGTCACTGGACGGTGGGCCCTTCTCTCCCATTCCCAGGGCCTCCCAGTGCAATCAGAATAGGCTGTTTGTTACCACACACTGTGGGCTGGGGCCCTCAGGTGACAATTTTCATCAGGTTGAAGCTTCACAGGATGTCACTGGACAGGACCCCAGAAGGTCCCCCAAAGAGAAGAGGGGACTGGGTGTGGTGGTGCACACCTGTAATCTCAGCATTGAGCGGCTGAGGCAGGAGAATCACAAGTTAGGATCACCTAGCCAGGGTGACTTCACAACTTGGTGAGACACTGTTCCAAAGGCCCTGGGTTCAATACTCAGTACTCGGGGGAGAAAAGCAAGATAGGAACCTACAGCCCCCCACAAAGAAGGCTTGTGGACCCTCCTCACAGAGAGCCTTCCAGGAGGTGTCGTGTGAGGCCCTAACTGATTTATTAGACAGAAGGGGAAGGAGAGAGGACAAGGGAAGGGACCACAGCTTGAGGACCTGCGGGGCCCAGCTCTGATGAGGAGGCTCTGACTGGTCCCTTTGCAAAAGAACAAGACTAAAGCTGGGCCTGGTCATGCACAACTATAATCCCAGCTCTCAGGAGGCTGAGGCAGGAGGATCGCTGAGTTCAAAGCCAGCCTGGGCCACGCAGTGAGACCCTGTCTCAAAAAACACAAAAAAAGAACGAGACCAGACATTTTTGGGATTTGGTGAGGCAGGCTAAAGTGTGGTTGATCATTATCTCGGTCTGGTTTTGCAAGAGGCTCGGGGAAAGGTCCTTCTGTGGAGAGGTCCCTGTCCTTCATGGGCACCCATCGCTGGAGGGGCAGCCCGAGGGGCAATTCAGTCTCTCCAGGTGCTTCCTCCTGCTGGGGCAGCTTCAGCACTGCCGGAACTCAGGCAGGCTGCAGGCTTGGGCGAGGACCAGTAGCTGAAGATCTGCACGCTTCTTGTCGTGGGTCCTCTGCCTGGAAAGTGTGAGCTCAGCTCAGCTCAGCTCAGCTCAGTAATGCTGTTTGCCAGCTTGGGCCAGACACCCCCACAGGATCCGATCCGAGGCGGCACTGGGTGTGACAGCAACAGCACAACGAGGGGGACCAAGGGGACCCGAGCGAGGACCAGGCCAGGCTTTGTTCTGCTCTTCATGACGCCCCCCGCCCCCCGGGCATCTGTAGGTCCAGGGAAGAATTGCTGGATTTTTTTCTTGAGCAAAAACAGTTACAAAGCCCCTACTGCCTCAGGAGAAAACACAGATCTGGCTTTTAATGAGCAACAGGTTAAGGGCCCAGGAGTTGTTTGTCCTCTGTCCCTTGGTGGTATCTGGCCACATCAAACCCAGGTGTGGAGAGAGCTCTTTTCTCCGGTTATTTCCGCTTCCTCCGGGGTTTCCAGGGAAGAGGAGCAGGCTGAGAAGAAAGCCCCGGCTCACCCCCTCCCCCGACCTCAGCCTCTTCCAGGCTTCCCGAGCTCTCACAGATCCCAGCGGAGCCACCTGCATCTCCCACACCCTCTCCGCTCCTTCCTGCTCCTGCCTCAGTTTCCCTTCTTTATGCCTCCCTGCGAGGCTCCCCCTCACGTTGCTCCCGCCCAGGGTGATTCCAGCCCAGCTGGCCTGGCACCCCACCCCACTCTCAGCACGGAGTCCCCAGCCCTGGCAGCCCCAGCCCCATGGAAGCAAAGGAAACTGGGCTGGGCTGTCCCCTCCTCTAGGCCCCGCCATCCTGCCAGGACCCAGGGCCTGCTCACTCATCCACCCCTTTGTCCCCAGAACAGGAACTCGAGCCAACCCTGGCACCTACAGGAGGGCACCCAGTAGGTGCTGCTGAGACCCACCACAGGAAGGAGCCAGGGTCTGCCTGGCCAATCCTGTTGGATTTAGGCCCGTGCCAAACTCGCTTCCAAGTCTCCAGACTCCTTCTGTCCCACCCCCGGCCAGCTGCAGGCCTGCGTCCTGGGCCGGGCTGCTCTGCCTGGGGGGCGGGGCTGGGAGCTCAGCCTGGGCCCCCGGAAGCTGGCAGAGCAGGGGAACTGGGGACCGCAGGCCCCAGCCAGGGGGCGGGTCCCCGGCAGGAATCCCAGGAATGTGGCCTCACTCTCAGGGCCCCGCCGCACCTGGCGCAGCAAGGGCTCCCAGCGTGACTCTGGCCGGGATGCCCGGGTTACACAGCCCACAGAGACCTGGAAGGAGCTCCAGGGCCAAGGGCATTTTTCAAAAGCTTTAGATTCTGGGGAAGAGTGGTTCACAGGGTCATTTTTAGAGAAATGTAAATGTGGCTGCTAATATGTCACCTGAGCCTCTGGGTCACAGAAACTGCATTTGTCTGCTTTGCTAAAGACCACCAGAGCCCCCTGCCTGAGCACCTACTTGCAGGCTTCACTAGCCTGAGGATGTATTTTATTTTCTTTATTTGAGACAGGCTGTCTCACTACGCTGGCTTTGAACTTGACATCCTCCTGCTTCAGCCTCCTGAGCAGCGCCACACACCCAGTCTTGCCTGAGCACTTTGAATGATTTAGTTCAGTCCCAAACAGAAGGATCTTCTGAGTCTTTGTTTTTGTTGTGTCCTGTTTGAGACTGGCTCTTTCTGAGAAGCCCGGGCTGGCCTCGAACTCTCTGCAATCCTCCTACCTCAGCCTCCTGAATGCTGGGTTGGGGGCATGCACCACCAAGGCCAGCATCTTCTCAGAGAGCCTCCAAGACTTGCCCCAGGTCACAGGGTGAGGAACAGCAGGCTGGGATTCAGGCTGCTCTTTGGCTTCCTGGTTCCCACAAGTACGCTCCTGGGTGGCTTCCCCCCACAGAGCTGGCTTCCTCGTGCAGTCACACCCGGGCCTCTTCCCTCTCCTGTCACTTAGCCCTGGCGGCGTCAAGCAGCAGGAGTCAGAGGGGTGACTTGCCGGGTGAGCGTGCCAGCTGGGCGCCCTGGCCTGGGTGCAGGAGAGGGGCTGGAGGCTAGAGTCGGTGTGACAAGCCCCTTGGAGTTTCCCACAGCCTCACAGAGGATTCCCCATGGGAGAAGCGGCTGCCCAAAATAGCCAAGTGACAGAGGAAACAGGAGGGACCAAAGCGGAGGCCTTGCCCGGACTGGGTCCACTTCAAGCCAGCTCCCTCCAGCCTTGACTCCCCGGGGGCCCACACCTGCCTTCCTGTCCTGCATCTTCACGGAGCGTGGGCAGAAATGTGGAGGGAGAGACTGCCCAAGCTGGCTGCCTGTCATCCAAGGCTGCAGTCCCTCTACCATACCCCTACCAAACCTCTCCAGCCTGGGGCGGGATCCCTGTGACAAGCGATGGGAAGGAGCCAGCCAGCCACAGTCAGGCCAGGAGGTGCTGCACTGGGCGTGGCCGGGAGGGTCCTGGGTAGTTTCGACTCCAACATCCATTTCTTCATGGCCTCTGGTCTTGAATGAAAGCTGTTGGGGACCAGCAGGGCAGGAACTCCAAGATGTGCAGAAGGTTTCAGGAATAGAACGAATTCTCCCAAGAAGGGAAATTAAAAAATTAAAACAGAGGTCAAAGGTTTGGCTCAGTGGCACCAGCGCCTGCCTGGCAAGTGCAAGGTCCTGAGTTCAATCCCTGGTTCTGCAGCAACAATGACAATGAAATTAAAACAGGCCCAACCATGGGAATGATCCTCCATAATCCCCTGTCCTTCAGGCACCCAGGCTGGGGTGGGGCTCAGGCTGCCCCAGGGTGCTCGCAGGAGGCACAGGGGGCTGGACACGAGGGGGGTAAGGGGGGACCGGAGCACGTGTGCATAGGGCACAGGTGTGGCCACTAGGAATGAGTGCGGCTCCAGCAAGAGGGCTGTGGCAGGTACACCAGTGCCGCCCGACAGGGACCATGGGACCAGGCCAGCCGCAAGGCCCCAGAGGCGCGGTGACTCCAAACGAAGCCAGGGGTTGGAGCCTAGGCGGGCGGGAGGACACCTCCCACTCTTGCTCTGTGCTGTGACTCTCTCGCCCCGTGTCTCTGACCTCCCAGGACAGAGGGTGATGCCCATGGTCCTGAGCCCAGTATGCAGCCCTTAAGCTCCTGGTCCCAGGTGAGCATCCTGTGGAAGGATCAGGGCACAGAGACTGATAGGTTGAGGTCCCTCTTAGCGGGTCAGCAGCGCTGTGTGTGCCCCGAGTGCCCCCTGCACCCCACTCACTTCCACTTGGTGGGTAGGGGCCTAACAGGAAGTGGTCAGCAGCTGCAGCCACAGACAGTGAGGCCACAAGGGCACCTGGGGCTCATTGGGGGTGACCTGGGATAAGCAGAACTCCATGAGAGCAGGTGGAATGTAGGCCACCGCTCTAGGTTCTGCTGTGGTAACCAGCCACTGCAGGGGCCTGGCCCATGAGGAGAAACCCTGCCTGCGTCCTGCTGGTGAGGCTCAGACACAGTCCCTCGGGGCTCCCAGCCACCCCTTGTTACCCTCAGCTGGGCTTTCACCGTTCCCCGTGCTGGAGGGGAGGCCACACGGCAGCCCGGGCTCTCACCCGTGCTCAGCTCCAGTTGTCCCAGCTCCCTGTCTCTTCTTCCCAATGCAGTGTCCTGCCCTGTGGGACCCTGCCCAGACCATCATGGCAAGCTAGCCACGTCCTGGCCCAGGCTGCCTTCCAGTGGGGCCTGGGGCGGTCAACGGACGCTCAGGAGCAGCTGCGAAGTGACCAGCTGCCACGGCCAGCCAGCATCACGTGGTCACATGCAGACGCTGCCTGCCCGTCCATCCGCCCTTTGGGTCCCTCAGTCTGCGTCTCTGCGGTCAGCTGGCCTGTGGCCCCAGTGTGACTGCGACAGGTCCAGCCTGCACTCAGCACCCAGGGGCAGGAAGCAGCAGGAACACGGAGCCCAACTCCCACAAGCTTTCCTGTCTGTTGTTTTCTGGGCTTGGTAATATTCCGCTGCAGGCCATGGAGCAGGGGATTTGATCACTTTCTTGCCAAAAGTCATTTGGGTCATGTCCAGTTCTTAGTGATCAAGAAGAAATAAAATGTAGATGGTTTTTGTTTTGTTTTGTTCTTTGGTACCAGGGAGCGAACTCGGGTCCTTGCACTTGCAAGGCAGGCAGCGGCACCACTGAGCTAAATCCCTGGCCTTGTTTTGCTGTTTTTGATACAGGGTGTTGCTGTGTATACCAGGTTGGACTTGAACTCACTATGTAGCCTAAGGTGGCCTCAAACTTATGGCAGTGCTCCTGCCTCAGCCTCCCAAGCACTGGGATAGGTGTGCACCACTGTGCCTGGCCAACTTGTAGAGGTTTCCCTTTCTTTCTCCCTTTCTCTCTCTCTCCCTCTCTCTCTCTCTCTCTCTCTCTCTCTCTTTGGTGTTTTTGAATTTTTTTTTTTTTTTGAGACAGGGTCTCATTATGTAGTTGAGACTGACCTGAACTCACTATGTAGCCTAGGCTGGTGTGGAACTCACAGGGATCCTCCTGCCTCAGCCTCCCAAGTGCTGGGATTACAGGCGTGCGCCACCATGCCCGGCTACTTTGGTGTTTTTGAGACAGGGTCTCAGCCCACTACACCTGGCACATAGAGATTTTTGTCAGATTTAAATTTTCTTTGGGCTGGAGATTTAGCTAAGTGGTGCTGCCACCTGCCTCACAAGCACAAGATCCCAAGTTTGATCCCACGTACAAAAAAAATATTTATTTTCCTGAGAGTTAGTCCAGAGGAGTGGGGCTGCTGGGGCTTAAGGCACATATGTTTCACTTTTTTTCCCTGGTACTGGGGATTGAACCCCAGACCTCTGTATTGAGGTACATCTGTAGCTCTTATTATTGTTGTTTTATTTTGTTTTGTTGAGACAGGGTCTCACTAATATAGTTCAGGCTGGCCTTGAACTCACTGCAACCCTCCTGCCTCAGCCTCCTGAGTGGTGGGATTATAGGTGTGTGGCACCACCCTTGACATCTATAGCTCTTTTTTATTTATATGTTTATTTTCAAATTTATTTATTTATTTGTTTTGTAGTACTGGGGATTGAGCCAGGGCCTTCACATTGACCTACATCCCCAGCCTCCCAGCCCCTTCTTTTTTTTAAGTTATTTTTTTCACTACATTGACGCCAGGCTGGGATTGATTTGCAGTTCTCCTGCCTCAGCCTCCTAGAGTGCTGGGATCACAGGTGTGTGTCCCTGCACATGGCTTCTTTATGGTTTTCACTTGCATTTGTCTATTAGCTGATTGATGGGCTTATTTCTGTCTCTATCTCTTCCCTGGTAAAGTGTTTAAATCTTTTGCCAATTTTTAAAATGTATGTTAATTTTAACTGATATATTAAAAGCATACAATTGTTCATGTTAACTGGGTATACACGGTGTTTCAATACATGTATACATTGTGCAATCTTTAAATCAGGTGAAATGTACCTGTCTCCTTTGATTTATTCTCTTGTTCATGTTAACTGGGTATACACGGTGTTTCAATACATGTATACATTGTGCAATCTTTAAATCAGGTGAAATGTACCTGTCTCCTTTGATATTTATTCTCTCTCTCTCTCTCTCTCTATCCTAAGGATTGAACCCAGGACCTTCACACTGAGCTACATTCCTACCCTTTATCTTTTTTTTGAGACAGGGTCCCACAAAATCACTAAGTTGCCCAGACTGGGTCAATTTTGTAATTCTCCTGCCTCAGCTTCCCAGAATGCTAGGATTACAAGCATTTTCCAACACACCTAATTGAGGTTTTGGTTTATTTTGGTACCAGGGACTGAACTCAGGACCTTGAGCTTTTTTTTTTTTTTTTAGATAAGGTCTCACTGTGTACCTTATATGTGCTGTGCACCTTATGTGTACTCAATTCCTTATATAGCCCAAGCCGACCTTGAACTTTCAACCCTCCTGCCTCAGCCTACTGAGGGCTGGGATTACAGGTGAGCACTGCCACACTGGCCAGTGTGTTCATTTTCCAAGTACTTAAGGAATGCTAGGGTTGGCTAAGGGTCCACCAAAGGCCTAGAGGTGGGGCCTGGTGGGAGACTCAGTCCACTGGGGCCATGCCCTCCAAGGGAAGTGTGAGGCCCTGCTGCCTCATCGCCCTGTGTCCCTGACTCGGAAGGTGAACAGCTCACTCCATCCTGCACCCCTACTTGTGACACAGCAGGCTACCGACACCAGAGGCCTGTATCGTATGGGAAGTAAGTTCATTAGCTGGGTGTGGTGGTACGCACCTGTTGTCCTAGCAACCAGGAGGCTAAGGCAGGCGGATCACTCTGAGTTCAGGGTCAGCTTGGGCTACACAGTGAGACCTTGTCTCAAAAAGCCGCCCCCTCAAAGGTGAAAAACAGAGGGTGAGATAAAAACAAAGGAAACGGGGAGGATGATAAAAATAAGGACAGAAATCAACCACATTAAAAAACAAAGCAATAGAGAAGAATCAATGAAACTAAAAGCAAATTCTTTACAAAGATCATAATATTAAGAATCAGCCAGGGCCGGGGATTTAGCTCAGTGCTTCCACTGTCTGCCTTGCAAGTACAAGGACCCAAATTCAATCCCCGATACCAAAAAAAAAAGAATCAGCCAGGGGTGGTGGTGCACATCTGTGATCACAGCACTTTTGGAGGCTGAGGCAGGAGGGTTGCAAGTTTGAGCCTAGCCTGGGCAACTTGGCACCTTCATGAGAGCCTGTCTCAAAGTAAAAACAAAGGGCTGGGGATATGGCTCAGCGTGAAGGCCCTGGGTCCAGTGTCCAACATCCTGACCACTGCAACCGCACTCCAGGGAGACCGACAGACACGGCAGCACAATTCCAGCTTCAGAACGCGTGCACAGCCATGCATACGCATCCCATGGCACCACTGCGCCAAGTCCCCTAGAAAGAGTCACTTCACACTCACCGCAGAAGAAATAAAGACGCTGAGGTCTCCACATCTATGAAGAAATTGAATTTGCTTCTTTGTCTGTTCATTGTGTTAAGGCAGTGTCTCCTCATGTACCTCGGGCTGGCCTTGAACTCACTGTGTAGCCCAGGCTGGCCTCAAACTCGTGGCAATCTCCTGCCTCAGCCTCCCCGGTGCTGGAATTACAAGCATGCGCTACCATGCCTGGCTGAATTTGCATTTTGAGCTGGCAATTTACAGAAAAAGAAAGCTTCAGGCCAGAAAGACTCACTGGAACGTCTAGGAAAAGGAAAACTCTAGGATCAGTGAACGCAGATGGGCCTCTTCACGGAAGTACTCCACCGTGGGGACGTCCAGTGTGCCCTCGAAGACCACGCTGGGCCGGCCACCTTGCTCCTGCCTCCCAGGGACAGTACCCGCCTCTGACTACACCGGTTCCGTCCACACAGTCGGATAGAAAAGGTCATCAGGGTCCCCAGCCCAAGCCACCCTGCCAGGAGGGTCTCCCAGCCCCTCTCTTTGCCCCGTAATTAACCCACTGCACCACCTATGATAACCCGGCCCCAGTGGCAGGTGCCAGGCAGGTGGCACAGGACCAGGTGTCTGCAGGAAAAGCGCGGGGCTGCTAGGACCCTGAGGTGGCCACTCCTCTGGCCAGCAGCGCGGCTGGGAGATCTGGCAGGGCTGAGGCCTCGGAACCTCTCCCTGGTCCTAAAGTCTCAGGCTTGAAATAGGAAGTATACAAAGTTCCTTAAGACCTAAGTAAAGGCACCTTCTAAAATCCCATGGCCAGCTTCCATCTGTCCACTGTCCCACCCACCCACCATCCACTCGCTCACCTTTCCATCCCGCATGGATGGGTGGATCATGGGTGGTAGGAAGTACCATCCTCATGGATGGGTGGGTAGAAGAGTAGCTGGATGGGTGGTGGATGGGTGGACGGGTGGTAGGAAGAGTGAACAGATGGGCGGTGGGTGAATGTGTGGACATCGGTAGACAGGACAGCAGAACGCAGGAAAAGCCCCGGGGAGGCTGCTACCAAGTCTAGGCTGGATGAATCCCACTGAGTCCCAACCTTCCCACAAGACCTCATTGAACCCACAGGGGTCATCTCCGCCTGGAGGAGGAGGAAGGTAAACAGAGATACGGTGTGGAGCTGGGTCAGCGCCCAGAGCCCAAGACGTCTCGCTGCTCTCCCCCATCTTCCAGAGCTGGTGGAAACCGGGGAAGGTGAAGAGAGCCAGGATGCCCTGCCAACACTCAGGGCATTTCCCACCCTCAGGCTCCTCAGGTCCGGCACATTCCGGAATCTCTTCCTCTAGATCCAGGGTCCAATAACCCTCCCCTCACTGAACACAGTACCCAACTTGCACATCTTAAAGGAGGACAGGCTGACTTTGGCTCAGGGTTCAGTCCGTGGTTGCTGGCTCCAAGGCCAGAAGAGCACAGCAGCAGGGCCCGGAGGAGGAGAGCTGCTCCACCCACGGCAGCCAGGAAGCAGGGAGGAGGGAGGGGCTGGGGACAGGACAGGAGCGCAGCCGTCCAAGTCCCCCAGTGACCACCTCCAACCAGCCTCACCTCCTCACAGCGCACCGGGCCTTGAACTCGTCCACGGATGAACCCACCGGGGAGCACAGGGTCCCCGCAGTCCAGTGGCCCTCTGCACACTGGGGCTAAGGGCCATTGTGCTGTGATGGATCGAGTGATTGCTTTGTGCCAGACTAAATCACGAGCAGCAGGATGGTCTCTGTCCCCAGGTGTGGGACAGCCCCACAGACACCCGAGGTCTAGGTCACCTCTCCCTCTGTGCACATGGGGTGTAAGTGAAAGGGACCGAACCAGCAACAATGGCTCACCTGATGCTCTGTCCCACACTCAGCCCCCTGGTCCTTGTTCTGTGTGTCCCTTTTAATGCTAGTACCATGCAGTTTTGATTACTGTAGTTTTTTTTCTTTTCTGGAGATTGAACCTGGCATCTTTTTTCTTTGGTTTTGTACTAGGGATCAAACCCAGGATCTAATGCGTCTCGGATAAGTGTTCTACCACTGAGCTGCATCCCAGCCCTGTTATTTATTTATTTATTGGTACCGGGGAGCGAACTCGGATCCTTGCACTTGCGAGGCAGGCAGCAGAACCCCTGAACTGAACCCCCAGCCCTCAGCCCTGTTATTTTGAGACAGGGTCTCACTAAGTTGCCCAGTATGATCTCAAACATATGATCATCCTGCTTCAGCCTTCAAAGATGCTGGAATTACAGGCACGTACCACCATGCCTGGTATATGGCTTATATCTAGGCGTCCTCCCAAAGCCTTATGTGCTCATATGTGGGGCTTTTCAGAGCCGAGTGGGTCTAAATCGTGTGATGCTGGGATTGAGGGTGTGCGGTACTAAAGTAGCCCACCGAATGGAATTAGTACAGTTCTGAGTGTGGACAATGGAAGGCCCACCTAGCTGGGCACCAATTGATACCTTGATAGACTGGATGGACTATGAAGGGAGAGAGGGAAGGCAGGCTTATGGCTGCTGTTGCTGCTGCTTTGCTGCCTCCTGCCTGCTTGCTATGGACTGTTCCTTCCTTGTGATGCTCCTCTGCCCTGCTACCCTGCCTTGGAGCCAGCTGACTATGGACTGAAACCTCTTCAAACTGTGAGCTGAAATAATCTTTTCCCCTTTTGACTGTGCATGTTTGGTATTTTGTCTCAGTGATGAGAAAAGTTACCAAGGCTCTCGTCAAATACTTTATAATATAATTTGATATCAGCTCAACTATCATGACCAAGTGAGACTTACCCCCGAGATGCAAGGTTGGTTCAACATATTCAGATCTACCAGTGGGATCCACCACACTAACAGAATGGAAGATACAACCATGCAGTCATCTCAAAGAACGCAGAAAAGCATCTCACAAAGTTCAGCATTCTTTCTGGATAAAATGTCCCAACAACTTAGGTATAGAAGAAAATTTTCTTAACATAATAAAGGCCACTGATGAGAAGGCAGCAACTAATTCAATCGAAAAATGAAAGCCTTTTCTCTGAAAATCAGAAGCTGAGGGGCCAGGGATCTAGCTCAGTGGTGTCACCTGTCTTGAAAGTGCAAGGTCCCAAGGTGTGCATGAAAGGTGTATACACACACACACACACACACACAACAAAACCCCAAAAAATCAGAAGCTAAGGGTGCCCACTCTTACCATTGGTGCTCCATAGGGTACCAAAGGCACTAGCAAGGCCACTCAGACAAGAAAATAAACAGGCAGCCAAATTGGAAAAGAAGTAAAATTGCCTCTGTTCCAAATGACATGATTCTCTCTGTCAAAAATCTTAGCCAGGTGTGGTGGCACACCACTGTAATCCCAGCACTCAGGAGGCTGAGGCAGGAGGATTGCCTTGAGTTCAAAACTCACCTGGGCTCCAGACTGAGTTCGAGGCCAGCCTGAACTACATAGTGAGGCCCTTTCTCAAACAAAACAAAACCTTGATCACTTAAAAAAACAACTATTAGAGCTAATAAATGAATCTGGACAAATGCAGGATACAAAGATCAATGTGCAAAACTCAGTTGCTTTTCTCTACATCAATAATGCAGATGTCAAAAGCAATAAAATACCTCGGAATAAATTTTACCAAGGAGATGAAAGATCTATACTCTGAAACTACAAAGTGCTGAGAGACATAAATAAATAAATACAAAAAGACATCTTACGTTCATGGACTGGAAGAACTAATTGTTAAAAAGTCCACTCTACCCAAAGTGATTACACATTCAACACAGCCCTTCTGTTATTTGTTTTTTGGTTTGTTTATTTGTCTTTTGAGTCAGGGTCTTGCTATGTCACCCAGGCTGGCCTTGAGAACTGCTGGTGATCCTCCTGCCTCAGCCTCCCAAGTACTGGGATTACGACCATGTCTGGTTCAACACAATCCTTAACAAAATTCCCATGGCATTCTTCATAGAAATATGAAAGAAGCCAGAAATTCATACAGAACCACAAAGGATGCAGCCTGGGCAACTATGAGGCGGTGGAACAAACTCAGAAGCATCTCCGGCCGATTGTAGCTTGGGCTCTGGGATGTAACACGCGTCCCCTGGTGAGAAGTCACAAGTCACAGTGGGAAGACAGGGCGATGCGGGCTCTCCAGAAACTTCCTAACTGTAGCTTTTCAGTGAAGATACGGTTATTCTCAACACAAAATTCCTTGTTTTCAAATGGGGGCACGACCTTGCCTGGCCCAGAGCTTCCCGCAGGACTCTCGTCCTTCGCAGGTGGTGGCACTGCAAGCAGACGGGCGCTGTGGCCGACCCTGCTGCGCCCCGGAGACTGCGCTTCCTCTCTCCGCGCAGCCTCCACCTGGCGCCCGCTATGTCCCCCGCTGCGTACCCGGGCTCCGCACACCTCCTCCGGCCGAGGCGGGACAGCGGGGACACTGCACCACCACGCGTGGCCTGCGGGGGCACAGAAGTCCTGCACGCCGGCACCTTGACCTCAAGCGACAGCACACGGTGGCGGCAGGAAGGAGCCCGCGGTGGCCGCCCCGCCCTCGCCTTCCCTCGTCCCAGCTCTGCTCGCCCCACCCACACGCACAGGGTCCCATCCTGCTCCGTCAGTCTTCGGCTCGGCTTCCACCCCCAGGTCCCCAATGCAGGGACACCCTGCGGGGCTCGGGTGTCTTTTCCCCCTAAGTAAGCTGTCAGCTGAGCTGACTTGAAGTAGCGATTGGAAGAGCACTAAAGTTAGTCGGGGGCGTCTGTGGTGGGGCTCACCCGTACTCCCAGCACTCCGGAGGCTGAAGCAGCAGGGTCGCTGTGAGTTTGGGGTCAGCTTGGGCTACATAGTGAGGTCAAGGCCTGAACGACACAGCAAGAGCCTGCCTCAGATGAGAGAGAGAGAGAGAGAGAGAGAGAGGGAGAGGGAGAGGGAGTTAGTTGGCCGAGCAAGGTGTCACACACACATTTTTAAATTATGTATTTACTGATTTTTCTTTCTTTTGAAACAGGGGCCTGCTATGTAGTTCGTGCTTGCCTTGAACTCACTGTGTAGCCCAGGCTGGCCTTGAACTCGTGGTGCTCCTCCTGCCACAGCCTCCTGAGCCATGGGATGAGCAGCATGCGCTACCACGCCTGGCTGTGGTTTTCATTTCTACGGCTATGCTTGTCTGGCTTGTATCAGGGAAACAGTGGCCTCTTGAAATGATCAGGAAGTGTTCTCTATACTTCGGGGAAAGGTTAGAAAGGATTGAGATAAATTCTTGTTTAAATGTCTGGTAGAATTTCCCAGGGAGGCCAGCTAGTCCTGGGCTGTACTTTCTTGGAAGTTTCTGTTTGTTTGTTTTTGGTTACTGCCTCAATCTCTTTATTTATCATATATTTATTCAGACTTTCTGTTTCTTTTCTGGCAGTTTGTGTGTTCCTAGAAATGTGTTTACTTCCTGTCCTTGTATCTAATTTGGTGACGTCTAATTGTTCAGAGCATCCTGAATCCTTTCTGTCTCTGCGTCTATGGTAACCCTCACTTTTATTCCTGATTTTAGTATTGTCAGTCCTCTCTTTTTAAAATGATTGTTTCTCAGTCAGCCTGAGTAAGTGCTTGTCAACTTTAATTTCATGGATTCTATTTTCACCCACTCTTTGTTGCATTTATCTCTTAGTTTCTTCCTTCTGCCGGCGTGGAGTTTAGTTGGTGCTTTCTTTTTTAGTTCTGTGAGGCGGAAGTTTAAGTTATTGCTCTGAGCTTTCTTTTCCCTTTCTTTTTGTGGGTATTAAAACAGGGTCCCATGTAGCCCAAGCTACTTCAAAATCACCATGCAGCCCAGGCTGGTTTTGAACTTCTGACCCTCCCGCCTTTGAGGCCTGATGTGTCTTTTCTTTGTCAGTGCAGGCATTTACAGCCATTTCTCCAAGCACGACTTTCAGCATGGCTGGTAAATCTTGGGATATGGTCCATTTTTGCATTCATTCCTCGATTTTTATCTATTTCCTGTGTAATTTCTTCTTTGATCTATTCGTTGAACAGTGTGTTGGCTAATTTCCGAATGTTACCACGTTTTGGGTGCTAGAGTCTCCTTCTAGAAGTGTTTTCTAGGTTCATTCTGTCCTGAGCAAAGACTTAGTCAAGGCAAGTGCAAAAGCTAGCGAGGTTTTACGTTTACTACAGGTAGGGGAGGAAACAGGCTCTGCACAGCGAAGTGTGGGCCGATTAAAGGTAGGAAAACAAGTGCCCTGTGCAGGGTGGGGGCGGACTGCTGTGAAGGAGAACTCGGTGGCCCTGAGCACAAGGGTGGCCCTCTTCTGCATCTCCAGCTACAGGGGATGGGAAAGAGGAGTCGCCAGAGGGCCCTGCAGGGGTCCCGGTCTCCTGCCAGCCAGCGATGTCCATGAGATAGGAAAGCGGGGATGAAAAGAAGCACAGACAGAGACTTGAGAGAAACCGAGTCCTGGGCTGATCTCAGCTGCTCTGCGCAGCAAGGACAAAGGACTCCAGGACATTACGAGTGTGGGAGCGGGGGAAGCTGGGCAGGCCTTGGAGCCCGCTGATAAGGACCAAGCAGGCGGGACCGTAGAATGAGGGCCCAGCATGTCTGTGCTGAGAGAACAAACGGTGACTTCGGAGGGGAGGATTTAACTGGAGTCAGTTGACCTTGGCTGGGAGTGAACTCAGCCAAGCCTGCTACTTCCAGGGTGACACAGCCGAATTACGGAGGGGCAGGAAGCCTGTGCCGCCATGGCCTGCTTATCCTGGGCACAGGTGTCTGCCCCAGGCCAACACAACATCAGTCTAGGCTGTCCTAACAGAAACCTGCCTGAGCTCTCAGGAGAACTGAAGCTGGCACTCTGTGATTGGCTCCAAACTCAGGGCTTTGGGAACTGCTCTGGTCGGATTGGGCTTTACCACTTGCAGGTCAGGCCCTCTTCCCAGCCAGTTTGCCACACTCTAATCTCTAAATGCTTGTGAAGCTTCTGGCTTTCAATTCTATCCTATTCTAGTCAGAGGAGAGACATAGTATGATCTTCATCTTTTAAAATTAGGGAGACCTTGTGCTGGCTTCGGCAGCACCTGTACTAAAATTAGGGAGAGCTAACTGGGCGTGGTGGCACACACCTGCAATCCCAGCACTCGGGAGGCTGAAGCAGGAGGATCACCACAGGGTCCAGGCCAGCCTGGGCTACATAGTGAGTTCAAGGCCAGCCTGAGTTACATACCGAGACCCTGTTTGAAAAAATAAAAAAGAGAATCAGTGGTGGCGTGTTTCTGTAAGGTTGAGTTGGATGATTGAATTGGTTTATAGGGAAAAGAATCAGCAACTCTAAAGACAAATAAATTGAGATTATAGAATCTGAGAAGTAGAAACAAAAGGATGAAGAAAATGTGAACAGAGCCTGAGACCTGTTGGACATTATTGAGCACAGAGAGAACCACATAGGGGAGAGAGATAATGGAAAGGAAAAGTGTACAGATCCATAGTGGCCACAAGAGCTGGGCTTGCAATCCCAGCATGTGGGAGGCTGAGGCAGGAGGACTGCCTGGAGTTAGAGGCCAGCCTGCGGCTACGTAGTGAGCTAACTTCCTAGCAAGACCCTGACTCAGAAACAACAACAACAACATTGCCAAAACCTTCTTAAATTTCATGAGATGGAACTCCTCTAGTGAACATTTTATTTCGGATTTTACTTTGCTTTGTTTTTTGCAGTGCTGGGGGTTGAACTCCGGGCCTCGTGCGCGCTAGGCATCTTAGTTGCTTTCTTCACTGCTGGGACACAGCACTGATCGCTCACCAGCTGAAGGGGAGAGTCTTATCCTCGTTCATGGTTTGTAGAGGTTCATCCAGAGTTCGTTGGCTCCACAGCAGGACGGCAGGACAGAAGGGAATGTTGGAGAAACAGCAGGCCGAGGTGACTCTCTCTCTTAGCCCATCCAGGCTGTAAGCCTATTGGTTGGTGCTACTTACACCTCCCATAATCCACACCCAGAGCTACCGCTAACCTTATCAGGGGGCTAATTTAGTGCCTCACACCCTTAATCCATATTTACATACCCTAGGTCACTGACGGAGAACATTTTAGAGCTTTTCTTTTCTCTCTTTTTTTTCTTTTTTCTTTTTTTTGGTACCGGGGATCAAACTCAGGACCTTGAGATTGCGAGGCAGGTGGTGGCACCACTGAGCTAAATTCCCAGCTAGAGCTTTCAGTGACAACAAACAGCATTGTGTGCCCTAGATCCAGCCACCTCCCAAAGCCACATGAGTGGCTGAGGTTGTGAGCAGAAAGCTTGAGCTGTACCCCAACCCTTTTTAAAATTTTCTTTTGAAGGCAGGTATAGTGGCACAGGCCTGACACTGAAGCACTTAGGAGGCTGAGACAGGAGGATTGCTGTGCGTTTGAGGTCAGCCTGGACTACACAGTGAGTTTCAAGGCCAGTCTGAATTACAGAGGGAGACCCTGACTCAAAAGACAAAACAAACAAGCGCTTCAGAAGCACGAAGCAAGAGGATCACAAATTCAGAAACAAAACCAAAAGAGCAAAACACCCAAAATTTAAAAAGGATCTGGGGATATTGCTCAGTGCAGAGGCTCTCAGTTTAGTTCCCTAGTAGTGAAAAATAAAAGCGTGGGTTTACTCTGGTTCATCCCAGTTCCTGGGCCTTGTGCTTCCTGAGTCCTGGGGCTCTTTGTCCCCATCTCCCACCTTCTGGCCGAAGTCCTTCCTCTTCCTGTCTTCGGTCTCCTGAGCTCCTACTGGAAGGGTGATGTGATGCCTCTTTTGTGTTTCTGCCCTTGAATTTTCTGATTCTTTTATTTCCTCTGTTCTTTGAGCTTCATCTAGCCGATGTCCTCAGATCCAACCCAAACTACTATTTAAACCTTCCCTTAAATTTAAATTTCCATGTAGTCTATATTTGTTATTTACAGAAATTTTAGGATCCCCCCAAATGTGCCAAAATTTGCTAGTTTTCATTTTTTTAAAAATTTAAACTATGGCCAGGATTTAGCCTGTCTCCTAAGCTCAAGGTCCCAAGTTCAATCCCCAGTACAAAAAACAAAAAAAAAATTTTTTTAAACTAGGGCCAGGGATTTAGCTCAATGGTGCCATGCCTGCCTAGCAAGCACAAGGTCCTGAGTTCAATCCCCAGCACCAGAAAAAAAAAAAAAATTAAACTACTAGCATTATCTTTCTCTTTTCTCTGTTGCTCTATGCATTTATTATTAGCTATTTTTAATGCAAAAACGGGACAAAAAGCTTGCGATCAATCTATATAATTTCACAAGATGCACAGGTGGGGGGGAGTAACTGAGACGGATCAACAGCATCCCAGGGTCTTGGGGAGGCAGACCTGGTCTCACTCCTGGAGAGCCATGCCTGTTGGTGTCCCTCGAGCAGGAGGAAGCCCATGTCGGGCCCATGGTGGTCTCAGAAGGAGCCGCAGTGACTGGAGGTGGGGCTGCTCCGCCTCCCGGAGCGGTGAAGCCCCCTTTCTGGTGGGTACTGGGCTGGGGCTGGAGCAATACCGGCAGTCATAGTGGCAGCAGCAGCAGCCGCCGCCGCCATAGTCCCCTTCCCCGAGGGGTTGTCACCTGCTGGGGTAGAGCCCCTCCTCGGCTGTGCTGCTAATCCAGCCGGGCCTGGGGAATTGGCACACCTCGGCCAGCTGCCCTCCCACCCGGACCTCCTGCAGCCCCCGCACACTTACTGCTCAGGGGCGGCCCTTCCACCCACACGGGTACCAAGACAGACCCAGGACCGCTTTCTTCCCATTCTGGCTGCTCTGCACTCCTTGGCTTGGTCTTCCTGAACTCCTCACAGTCACAGCGGACCAAATTCCTTGGCTGGACAAAAGGCCTCAGAGGTGTCAGTGAAGATCCGGCGCTCTGGGGGACGCGTGGCATTCGATCGTCATGGTGCTGCGGCATCTTGCTGCTCTTGCCCATGGTCACAATTGTGATTGCTGTTCCACCAAATGCAGCCTCAACGATAAATTTCAGGAGCCTTACTGCCGGGGACAGCTGTGCAGGTGCGATGCGGGTTCTCCTAGGGACAACACAAGGGTTCACGAGGTTCACCCACAGCAGGCGGAGTCTTAAGGTTCCGATGCTCTTTATCCCCCTGGGGGTCTCAGCGCTGCGTGGAAATCCACCCCGGAACCTGAGGCTGCCCCGCACAGCTGCCAAGCACCTGCCCCTCCGCACTTCACTTGCCCCTCCTCCCT
>NW_022900948.1:47669233-47674859 GCF_012274545.1 Fukomys damarensis
TCCCCTCCTCCTCCCCTCCCCCTCCTCAGAGGCTGCTCCCTGGTCTCCTCAGGTGTAGGTGGTCCCTGGCTCACTCCATCGCGCCGCTGCCCGCTCCTCACTGCTCCATGCCGCGCATCGCCCATCTTTCTTTTTTTTGACACGTAAAATCATATATATGCACTGTGTAACACATTTTCCAATACACAAGTGTCGCAAACCAAATGCTACAAGTCAAGCTATTATCACATCCATCTCCTCACATACGGCTATCCTTAGTTTCATCTACTTAGAAACATTTTATTATGGTCCAAGTAAGAAAACTACTCTTTTTTAAAAAAAGACAGGGTCTTGCTACGTAGCCCAGGCTGTCCTCACACTCGTGGTGGTCCTCCTGCCTCAGCCTCCCGAGTGCTGGGATGACAGGCGTGCGCTATCACGCCTGGCCTACAAACAGAAAAAAGCTTTAACGAGGAAGAGAAAATGGTGAGGGATTTAGCATGAGACACTGCGGAAGATCAGTGGGCCTCACGGCAAGTGGGAGAAGCAGAGGATGAGCATGGGCAGAGCGGCTGTTGGCGGAAGGGCTCAGACTGGGCCCCGAGGATGTGTCTTTGAAAACAAAATATCGGCAACGCCCTGCACACTGTTTTGTAACCTGCTGCTTCACCTGACTGAATGCTAAGCGTGTGCGATATCACGCTCTCTTAATGACATAGTGAGCGGTGTTTTCCACCCCCACTTCCTCCCTTCCGCCCCCTTCCCCTCTCCTTACTCCCTTCCTCTTCTCATAATAACCTCCCTCCTGCTTTTGTGCCATCTTTCCTAGGTCCCACACTTTAGGAAAAACCTGTCATACTTCTCTTAGTGTCCTTATTTCACTCAACACGACCTAACATCAGTTCTATTTTCCTATAATAACAATTCATTCCTCTTCACCACTATATAATGCTCCATGGTGTACAGAATCCACCCATCCGTGGATGGGCTCTGAGGCCAGTTCTCCTGGTGTGCAGGTGGCCCTACGGCATGCCAAGGTGAACTCCTTTAGTTACAGGGTAGCCAGGTCATATGGCAGTCCCGTATGTACCTTTTGTAATACAGCTATTTTAATCCTTTTAATTCTGCCAGGCATGGTGGCACACAACTGAAATCCCAGCACTCTGGTAGGCTGAGGCAGGAGGATCAAATATTCAAGCCTGGGCATGTTAGCAACATAGTGAGACCCTGTCTCAAAATAAAAGACAAGGGCTGGGGATGTAGCTCAGTGTAAAGGTCCTGGGTTCAATTCCCGGTACCATCAAAAATTGAAAGTGAAATATTAATTCCGCTGACCCACGAACATGGGTGCCCTTCCCTCTCCTGGTGTCTTCTTCATTCTCTTTCTTCAGTGATCTGTGATCTTCACTGCCTTGGTTGGGTGGGCCCCTAGGGTTTTTTGCTTTTTTTTTACTCCATTGTTAATGGAATTATTTTCTTGATTTCCTTGTCAGCAAGTTTATTACTGCTGTATAGAAAAGCTATTGATTTAATGTTGATTTTGTATCCTGCTTAATCCTTTCTTGGAATCCAATTTTTTGCTGGGCATGGTGACACACGCCTGTAGTCCCAACACTTGGGAGCCTGAGGTAGGAGGATCTCTGTGAGTTGGAGGCCAGCCTGGGCTGCATAGTGAGTTCAGAGACAGCCTGAGCTACATAGTGAGACTCTGTCTCCAATAAACCAAAATACCCCAGTTATTTCTTTTATGTCTTCAACTCTTGCAAACACATTTGTCTTATCATCTTGGGGATGCTGCCCTGTGGCAGAGGATACAGGCCGGGGACAGGACAAAGCCCAGTGCTAGAGTCACACATGCTGAATCTGGGCAAGCATCCCTAGAGACCCAAGGATCAGAGCTCTTCCCAGACCAGATCATGAGGACTCATTAAAACAAAACCCCAAACCCAATTTCTGTTACCTAGCAACACCTTTTAGCTGCAGGGGGGAAAAAAAAAGCAAAATACTAATGGTCGAGAAGAAAAATAAAGGAACAGGTACAACTCAGTGGTAGAGGGATTGCCTAGCATGTGGGAGGCCTTGGGTTCAACCCCTAGTGCTACCAAAAAATTAAACATGCACACACTTATAATCCCAACACTTGGGAGGCTGAAGCAGGAGGATTGCCATAAATTCTAGGCCAGCTGGGACTACAAAGCAAGACCCTGTCTCATAAAAAAGGAAAGAGGGCCAGGGATGTAGCTCAATGGTGCTGCTGCCTGCCTGGCAAACACAAGGTCGTGAGTTTGATCCCCAGTACCAAAAAAAAAAAGAAAAAAAGAAAAGAAAAGAAAGAAGAGAAAATTCAACACACAAACAAGTTAGCTAAAATAGCCCTCCATGCTATTACAGGTCTCTCGCTGCTCTGACCACACCAGCCCAGCCCTTGCCCTCAGCTGCTTGGTTTTTCTCAGTAGCAATTGAGGCTGTCAGTCCTTGACTGAGGCTCCGCCCCCACCCCCGGGGTACACAGGCTCCACCCAGTGGGTGGTCACTGTCCCCCTTCTCTAGTCAGCCACAGTTAGACCTGGTCTCAAAAAACAAAACAATAAAA
Organism: Fukomys damarensis; assembly: GCF_012274545.1. Taxonomy (NCBI): domain Eukaryota; kingdom Metazoa; phylum Chordata; class Mammalia; order Rodentia; family Bathyergidae; genus Fukomys; species Fukomys damarensis. Next base: position 47,671,806 of record NW_022900948.1, read on the forward strand.
ATATTCCCTCAGAGTACCGGCACCAGGCATGCAGCAAACAGTGGTAAATTATCATATAACTAGAAAACTCTGCTCTCCACACCCTCCAGAATCTCCTGCCAGTCAGGATTTGCTCAGAAACTCCTTATTTATCGCTACAGTATCATGATTTGCCGCCGCTGCGGATTGGATGTAGGGCCTTGTGCATGCTCGGCAAGTGCCCTGCCGTGAAGCTACATCCCCACTTTGAAAAGATAGCCGATCAAGACCTGGGGAAAGACTCATATTAACCAAACTTTCAGGAAACTGATGTACAAACAAAGACTCCAAACTGTGATGCTCTGTGGCTGCAGGGGCCTGCGTGTGGAGGAGGCAGCGGCAGCAGAGGGCTTGGGCCCATTACTGGCTGGAGTGTGACCGCCAGGGCCTCCTGGGGTGAGTGGGAGGCAGGCTGGCTACAGGGAGGCCCTCAGGTGGAGAATGGGGGGTGGAGCAGACATTCACCTGTTTTTCAGCTCTTTTTTTTTCAGCTCTTTCTTGTGTTTTGAGATCTATGTAGCTCAGAGTGGCCTTGAACTCAATAATCTTCCTGCCTCAGCCTCCAGAGTGCTGGGATTACAGGCAGGCACCACCACGCCTGGCTCATTTTCCAGCTCTTGAACACCCACTGAGCTGAGTTCTGTACTCGGGTCTCTGTCCCTTCAGAGGGGAGACAGCCAGGACTCAGGCAAGGGCAAGACCTCTTCCTGCCACTGTCTGGCCCCTGTCAGGGCTGGAGGACCAGGTGCTGCCCACCAGGCCCAACTTTGGTGGCAGGGGAACTCTGAGACCTGGAGCCTGGGACAGAAGAGGCTGGTGGGGTGGCAGAGGGCAGCCGGGGACACCCTAGTCCCTTTCCCAGCCACACTGGCCTGTGGGGCAGTCAGCTGAGGCTGTTTCTGGCCCCTCCCTTTGATGTGGCCTCCTGGGGGCTCCATGGGCCTTGGGAAGGGCTGGGGCCTGAGCCACCTGTCCAGCCACAAGTGGGCAGACAAGGGAAGGGACAGCAGGCCCTGGGAGGCTGGGTTCTGGCTCTCATTCTGGGGATCACTGTGGATCAGGGGCCAGCCCACAGGCGGAACCACAGCATTGGTGGCTGTGCACTCTCGGTCCAGGCTGGGTGCGGAAGTTGGCCTTGGGAGGAGTGAGAGGCAGCCGGTCTTGGTGGCCAGAGTATCCAGGAGGATGTGACTTAGGTGGCAGGGACAGAAGCCGGACCTTCCTCAGGGAGTGGCATGGGGTCTTGGATGGGACACTGGTTCCAAGGACTCTGCCCTGGGCCCTCCTGCCACACTTCCCTTCTGCTCTGCCAGTGAAAGAGCCCACGGTCTCCCAGCCCGGCCTGGCAGAGACAGTGAGGAGAGGCTGGGATGCTTTGACTGGGGAAATGACCCAAGGGCTGGGGTCTTGCGTCTCAGCTTCCCTCCGTGTCTGCTCTGGGCCTGGGCACGTCCTGGGTCTCAGTTTCCTCCCCTGAAAGCCTGGCAAAGAACTCCTGCTCCTGGAACTGACAAGTGAAGCTGCTCAGGGCAGTGGCTGTCACCTGAAATAAACCGGGGACTGGAGTTTGTGGGAACACCCCAAGCACACAAAGGAAACAGCGGATTCAAGGGCAAGGAGGAAAAACCCATTTGTGTTTGTGTTTTGGGCACTGGGGTTGGCAACTAGAGTCTCCGTCACTGAGCTATGTTCCCAGCCCCTTTCACTCTTTGAGACAGGGTCTCAGTAGGTCACTAAATCGCCCAGGCTGGACTTGAATATTGGATTCTCCTGCCTCGGCCTCCCAGAGTGCTAGGATTGCAGGTATGTACCATCATGCTGTTTGTTTCCTTCTGGGGATTTTCCTTGGGGTCTACAACATCTACCTGGCTCATGTCACAGCTGGATAAAAACTGGCTTCTGGGTCCAGTCAGACGCCTTCCTCTGGCAGTACCCTCCAGCCGCCCCAGCTGGGTCCTCTCCTGTCTCTCTCCTCTGTTGCCAGCCAAATTGACCTTCCCCAGGGCCTCAAACTGAAGTCCCTCACCGTTTTCTCTTTCTTGCCAATGAAAGCTTTTACTTGTAAACTTGTGCTTTCGTTTTATTTCACGTTTTCACTAAAAGCAAGGACCCCTGCCAGCCAGAGAGCATTTGGGGCATCACAACTGCAACAGCCCAGCTACAGGACTCCAGCACACCAAAATGACGGAATGGGCGGGTTCCCCTCTCCCCACCGCCAGAGTCATTACAAGGACGGTCTGAGACGGAGTAACTGGGTGTGACTTGGAGCCTGGGGGTGCAGTGGCCCCGGAGTGAGGGAGCCTTTCCCAGCCGTCTAGGAGGGTCAAGGATCGGCTCTGTATCTATCTCTGTCTCCTGGGGAGGACTCTTCCGGCCCCGCCCACCCACTGGGGCTGGAGGTCTTGGACCACTTGACCCAGCTGTGGATCACTCTGCACTGGAAGGAAGCGCTGCGAAACGCCTGCCGGAGCCTAAGCTCCTCAGGAGCAGGAGAACCAGAATGCCGACAACCTGTTGGGAGCCGTGCTAAAAACAGGACTTGCGGTGTCCCTCTGTGTTCTCTTTTCCCGAGAGAGTCCCATTCTTGGTATGAAAAATCCCCTTGGTCGAAAACACAGGGAAAAAAAAAAATTCTAACGAAGAGACTGGTGATCCAGTCAAGAATCTGTGCAACTTTACCGCTTTTTCAGGATCCACCATCACTGACACTTTATCTTGTAATTTTGGGGTGCTCTATACGGCCCTCTCAAACTATATTGTAAAAGTGCCTGAGGTACACACTCGATTAACCGGCGGCACCTAGAGTAAGATCCGAACCGTGTCCGCTAGCTGAGCCTTCCAAAGTACAGAAAAGGGGCCAGGGGTCCTTGTTTTCACCTAGGTGGCCCTGTGTGGAAGGTCCCGCTGAGGACGTATCACGCTCTTCATTGGGCAGATGGGGAAACTGAGGCTCAAAGACGCTGACGCCGGCGGGCACGGCCGGGTCACCCAGCGCCCAGAACAGCTCGGGAACCCGCTCTCCAGCGCCCGCCTCCC
>NW_022900948.1:47676276-47677888 GCF_012274545.1 Fukomys damarensis
CCCAGCGCGAGTTCCCGCGGTTGGGCCCAGTCCCCAGCGTGTGCGGTCCCGCGTTTTGGCCGCGCGCTTGCTGCAGAGGAGAGCGTAGCTGGTGCCCCCCTCAACAGAAAACTTGGTCATTGTCTGCAGAAGTTACGGGGGTGGGGGGAGGTGGTGGTGCAGCAGTGGCCCAACGACCGGCGGGAACGAGTGAATCGCAGACTCCTCTTTACACACGCTGGTGAAGACAAGAGCGACGTAGTTTTCTTTTTTCCGTGCTGTTTCAAGGCCTCCCTCCCTTTCTCTTTTAAAATGGAGATTTTTCCGGGGCTCCTGGCGTGCCCTTGGGGAGGTCCTGGAATCTGCGGGGTTGCTTGTCGGTGTCTGGGGGACTGGTTTCTTAGGGGCCATTGGCAGGGTCTGGGAAAGGAGTGAGCCCCCTGCCAGGATCAGCCTCAGGGCTTAGGGACCTTCCCCCGCGGAGAAGCGTCCTCTTTACCCCGCTGCCGCCTCTCATTTGCAAATAAAGGTTCCAGTTTGCTCTCCTGTCTCAGGCCTGGATGTGTGCTGTTGGCTGGTTGGCGGGTGGGGTGGGAGCGTTTCTTACCGACCTTCCTGGTAACCTCGGGCTTTCCTGGGACAGGCCGGGTAGGAGAAAGGAATTGCAAAGCTTCCTTGGGGTGGACAGTACACACCAGTTTGGTTTTTGTTGTGTTTAGAAAGTAGAATAATTGCTTTCCTTCGCCAGCCCCGCTTGGGAAGTGAGGTTGGCGCAGAGCACAGAGTTTGTAAACAGTCCTCCCTCCCTTAGACTTGTAGACTTGTGCAGAGAGGCATCCACAGAAAGTGAAAGTGGGGGAGTGTGGGAAGGGAAGGCCAGGCCTGCTGCCTCCTTAGCCAGCTGCAGGGAGCCTCGCTGGGCCTCTTGATTGCCTCGGCCACTTCCTGGTTAGGTGGCACAGCCTTTCCTGGGGGATGGTGACTCACAGTGTGCCAGTGGGGCTGTTGGAACCGCATCGTGTTCACCTGCCCTCTGCCCTGTGGTGGGCTCCACTCTTGCTGGGCAAGGGCCGTGTTCCTCCAGACCCAGTGGGTTCCAGTGCATGCCCAGAGCGGCCTCTGTCCCTCCTGGGTACTTGTCTGAAGCTGCTCTTCAGGTCTCTGGATTTGGAAGCAGTTGACTCAGTAGTGAGGTCACTGTGTGTCCCCCCACTCTGGGTTGGTCATCAAGATCCAGGGAGGTTCCTTGTACCTGTACCCAGAAGCCAGGCGCTAGTAGAGTCATTTCTCTGTCTGAAAAGATAGTGCTGAATTGTGCAGAATGTGTGACTTTTTCTGTGAGAGGGTTTTTTTTTTGGAGACAGGGTCTCACTATGTAGTTGAGACTGAGCTGGAACTCACTACGTAGCCCAGGCTGGTGTCGAACTCACAGAGATCCTCCTGCCTCAGTCTCCCGAGTGCTGGGATGACAGGCATGTGCCCCGCTTGCTGTGAGAATATTGAAGCTGATGGGGTCCTGAGCCCTTGTGTTGGCCTGGCCCCACCTTCCTGAGTCTCTTTGAGTGGAAGAGGGCAAGGCCGAGACTGGGGCTTCATGTTTGCCAGAAGCAGTCTTGCTGTTGGCCAGTGTGTG
>NW_022900948.1:47677982-47700124 GCF_012274545.1 Fukomys damarensis
GATGGTTGCTATCCTGAGTGATGTGTGTGTGTGTGTGTGTGTGTGTGTGTGTGTGTGTGATGGTTGCTATCCTGAGTGATGAGCCCAAAGTAGGAGTCTGACTGGAGGGCACAGCTTTCTCAACATCCACATCTTGGTGACGGTGGGGTGGCCCAGGACTGGGGGGGCTCCCCCAAGGGGACAGAGCATCCCCCCATTCCTCAGAAGTGAACAGATCCCCTGGTCCAGTCTAGACCATGCTCACAGTGAAGCTGTGGGGGCCTGCGCCTGCCCACCCGGTGACCTGTGCAGTGTGTGCCAGAGCACTTGGCCGGTTATTTTGGAGCTGTCGTCATCAGTGCGTACCTGTGGCCAGGCCTCGACAACCTGGAGTCGCAAGTGCACCACAGAAAGCCCCTTCTGGTCCCAGGCCCCAGCCCCCAGCTGAGCCCATCAGGAGCTGACAGGGTGTGGGGAGGGGCTTCTGCCACCACACCCCAGTGTGGCCAGGCACTGGGCTTGGTGTTTCGGAGGTGACATCCAGGTGCCTTGTATAAACTGAGGAGGGCGACCCTGATGTGGCCTGTAGTCTGGAGCCCGGGGGGGGGGGGGTCACAGTACCAACCATCCCGAGGAGCGGGGCTCAGTCCTCCTGGGGGCTGTGCACCTGGGGAGTGACTGCATTCTGCCTGTGGTGCTCGCTCATCCTGTTGTTGCTCATGCTGCCCGATGCAGGGGACATGTGAGTCGTGAGTGGCACAGGGGCTGCATCCTTGGGCAATGTGGCCTGATGGTCCCCATCCCTGCTGCTGCTTTACCCCTCACAGAGCCTGGGGGACTGACCAGGCCCTCACTGGTGCCCACCTGTGCCAGGGCAGGTGTGTGCACCGGGCGCTGTGGGCTATGGGCTGTGTTCCCAGTTCTTAGTTCTGCCTGGGCCTGTCTTGAGGCGACAGAGTGAGGACAGGATGGGCCGGCCAGCCTTTGGCAGCTGGCCAGGGTAAAGTGGTGGCCCTGCGTTTCTGGCCCTCTGAGGCCTCTCTGCTTGAGATGTTCCTGTCTCAGCCTTGCTTTCTACCTGTCAGACGGGATGATGGCCTGGCTTACCTGGCTGTAAAGCAGGGCCTTGACTTGGGCTCTCGTCAGCTGCCCATGGGGAGCATGGCCGATAGACGGTGCCATGCTTCAGAAAGAGCTCTGGTGCTCAGAGCTGCTGGGCCACCTGGCCCAGGGACAGCGCCCCTCCCTTTCTCGGTGGTGTTTCCCTCTACTCTGTCCCTGTGGTGTGGCTGTGGCACAGCAGCCGAGGTGCTCTTGGCCCCAGAATGAGGTTTGCCATTAAGTGTGCAGGTGTCTCTCAGCCCGCAGGAACACAAGCCAAAAGTGCCCTTTGTGGGGTGTGACACTGGAGATGGAACCCAGGGTCTTTCCACTGAGCTGCATTCCTGGCTCATTTTTAAATTTTGAGGCAGGCTCTCACTGAGTGGTGGCGGGGTGGGGTGGGGTGGGCTTGAACTGGTGATCCTCCTGCCTCAGTCTCCCAGAGAGCTGGGATTTCAGGTGTGCTCCCGCATACCTGGCCTCAGTTGTGGAGGGTCTTTTTGTGTCTGTTTGCTTGCCTTGGGGGTGTCAAGAGCCGTGGTGTGGTGCCTTGTAGAGGTGAGGGGTACAGGTGAGCGTGAACAGCGGTATGCCCTGCATGGGAGGATGGGCCTGTTGGAGCTAGTGCTCCTGCCAGGCATGGTTGGGCAGCAGCTGCGGTGGGTGTGGCCTAAGCCAGGGCCAGCTTGGGTGCCCTGGCTGCAGAGCCTGGGGTCCCCGCCCATGCGCCTGTCTGCCCCGCCCTGGGGCCCCAGACCCCTGTTCCTCATGGCTGCACAGAAGGAAGCAGTTGGCTCTGTCTGTCAGTGGAGCCTCCTGTTCTTGTCTGGTTTCCAGGCCTGGGGTCTGGCCTAGAGTGGCCGCCCCTGGGCCTCATGTGCCAGGCCAGAGCACTGTAGCATGGTGACAGGACCTATCCAGGCAGGGTGCTGGACAGCCCTGTTCAAGCCTGTCTGTGGCTCCTCTTGGCTGGCTGGCTGCGTGCCTGCCCCTCTCCTCAGAGCCCTCCTCCCCATCTGGAAAGCAGATCCGATGTGGGGCCTTTCAGTGGTGCTGAGACCCTGAGGGTCACAGAGGTCCAGGGTAAAGGGGTACCCACTGGATCCAGCACCCCTGGGGTGGGAGATTCAGGATTATAGAGGTCTCTGGTGTATGAGTCCTTGGGGTACAGTGACACCCCAGGTGTGTGGGGAGAGCGAGGCCTGGGCCTGCCACCCCAGGAGACCACCTTGTTGAAGGTATCCATGGCTGACGGTGGACTTAAGCAGCACGGGTGGCGGGCAGGGGAGCTCACGGCTGCCTCCAGGTCTGTCTTGAGTTGGGCACCCGGCCTTTCTTCTACCTCCGCTGCTTCCTTTCCTTGTGGTGCTGCTAGCACCCTCTGGCGTCTGGCCTGTGCTGTCACTACCCACCCTGTTCTCCTGGCTACCAGGCCGGCTCAGCTGCCCAGGCTTGCGGGTCCCTGTGGAGTTGGGCTGGCCTTCCCAACAGCTGTCCTGGCTTGGCTTTTCCTGGAAGTGGAGACTCCTTCCTCATTAGGCCCCAAGAATGGCTTCCTGCTCTGGGGCCAGACCAGACCAGTAATGCCTCCGCTGTTGGGCACCTGCCCCTGCCCAGACTGACCCAGGGTCTAGCGGGGGAGGAGCACCTGCTGTCCTTGTCCTCCATGGAGCCTGGCTGTGGTGCTGCCGTCAGGGTCTGCAGGAAGGGCTGGGTGCCATGGCTTGAGAGGTGGCAGGGTTACTGCCCATCTTTCTGGGTGTTCCCAGAGTGACAGCCACACGGGTCCCTGCACCCTCCCCTGGCTCTCCAGGCTCCTAAAGTAGCCCTCGCCTCTACTGCTATGTCCCTCTGGGCTAGCTGAGCCATTGGGGCTGGGTGCCTGCTTGTCCTTTAGGTCCTCCTTGTTCTGTAGAGGAGAAAGGTGAGGCCCCAGACCTGGGGAGGGGCGGGGAGTCAGCCTGCCCAAGGCCACCAGTGAGGATCTGGGCTTGTGCTCTATCTAGCATGGTCCAGCCTGTGCTGGGCCCCTCCTGCAGGCCTCTGCTGGATGGGGGGTTGTGGCAGGCGTGGTGCTGGTGGCACAGTTAGGGGCTATGTGGGTGCTGCTGGAGATCTCGCCACTGACTGGGTGCCACCCCGCTCTGCTCAAGGACTGGTTTCTATGAGTTCTGCCCTGGGTATTTAGAGGCTTCCGTCGAAGGCAGCTCCTTCCACCTACCTGCGCACCACGGCCTCCCTGCCTCTGTTGGGCCCATGGGCCCACAGCATGGGCTGCTTAGTTGGCCATCTGCTGAACAGGAGGCCAGGTGGTGGGCTTCAGGGAGGGTCTCAGAGCCTCACTTTCCTGCTGTGCCTGGGCTGGCTGGGCTGTCTGGGGCTGAGTGGTGGTGTGAAAGAGTGAGCTGGGCAAACTGTGCACGTAGGACGTCATTGCCCTGGGTTTTACCCTTTCCTCTGCTACTCTGGGGAAGGAGCAAGGAGACCCCTCATTCCCCTGGAAGTGGCGGGTGCAGTGGAGATCTGTGGTTCACAGGCACAAGAGTCCTGTGTCTGGACTTGCAGCCCTGTCTGTCCACCTCCCCTCCAGTGGACCCTGCCTGCGTCCATCCGACTTCCCAGAGGGAGCAAGGTCCTGGTCCCCAGGTCTTGAAGCTGCTGGGTGTGTGGGCAGCGCCCTCTTCCCCAGGTGCTACGAGCTTCAGGTGTGGCCCACCATAGGGTACCAAGCCGCTTTGCCTGGGCCCCCCTTGCTTTCAACCTCCCCCTTACTAGCAGCAAGATCCAGGCACGGCAGTCTCTGGAACTCTGAGGATGTCATGTAAAAGAGGACATTTCAGAACGTCCAGCTACAACACCGTTCCTTTTCAAGCATCAGTGTGTGGGATCTGCGTCCTCCATTCGCTCCCCTGCCAGCCTTCTAGCAGAGTGGTCTGAGGCCTGCGTGTGGATGTAGGGCCCTGCCCTGCACATCCCAGGCCTGGCGTTGAAAGTTCTTCCTGACTCTCAGTAACACCAACTGTGCCAGATGGCAGGCTGCCTGGTGTGGGGCTTTGAGACTCTGCAGAACCCTGCTTTATTTGGGTCACCCCACCTGCCGTGGCTGCCCTGTGCCCTGGTTTGGCGTTCTGAGATCTGAGAGGCTGACAGTGGCCACTGGAGGCCTGGGGGTGCTGGGTTGGTGGAGTCAGGCTGTGCAGAAGGTTCCCCCACCCACCTTGCTGCAGGTCCCTTCTCTGAGGCTGGGAGAAAGACCAGCCGTGCTTGCTTGGGGCAGAGGTGTACTGCACACCTATGAGTGTCAGACTCATGCCTGGGCCCACTGAGTCCTCCCCCTGTGAGCTGGGGACACCTCCTGCCCTCCCTCCCAGGCTGTTGTCACCCAGCCCCTGGCCGGGGTGTCCTTCGCCCCACAAATGCCTTCAGGTGTGAGCAGTGGCCCTGGGACTCTGGCCTGCGTCTGTCTGTGGGCTGTGACGGGAGGCGCTTGCTGAATGATGGCCGTACCGAGCTCTCAGGCCTCCTGTGTCTGTCTTTCATTTGTTTTTTTCTTCGCAGTGCTGAAGGTTGAGCCCAGGGGATTTCTGCTCCTGAGCTAGAGCCCAGTTCTTTTTAACTTTTGAGACAAATTCTTTGTTAGTGAGATTCCTCATAGTCCTCAAAGTTGCAGCCCTCCTGTCTCAGCCTCCTACCACCATGCCTAATGAGCTGTTTCTTTTACAGATGAGACTCAGGCTCAGAACCCTGGCCCTTGGTGGGGGCTGGGCTCTGCAGCCTGGTACCCATGTCCCTCTCCATGGCCGCGCGTCTGCATCCTGAGCTTCTCTGTCCTCATTCACCAGCTTCCTGGGTCCTCTTGTCCTGGGATTGCCCATCATTCATGGGGCCCAGGATGGGGAGATGCACAGTCCTGGGCCCCACCCTACCCTTGTGCCTCTGTTCCCCCAGAATCAGAGCCGGAGAGGCCTGCACCGTGGGCGTGAGTCTTCTGAATGGTGGTTTGTCCACAGTGTTGCCTGGGTGTCTTGCTGGTCCCTGGTTGGTTCTACCGAACTCACCCAATTCAGGAGCCGAGTCTGCTGAGGATAATGGTCCTGCCATGCGCTAGTGACCTGCAGGTGCCTGGCCTCTGTGTAGTCACTGGGAGGGTGCGCTGGCTATTGCACGGCCATGCCAGGCCCTTTGTCTTGCTTGGAGTCTCTGCCTTGTCTGCTCCTGGCTCAGCTTGGGGCCAAGCTGCCTGAATTACGCTGTGTGGAAGCACCCCTTTCTGGAAGCCACCCTCTGTGCCCTGCCTCGGGGGTAGCCTTGCTCTCCCCAGTTCCCTGTGTGGCATCCCATGGGGACATGGCCTGGTCAGTTAGGGCAAAGCCCTGCCTCTTACCTGGGACCCTGCCCCAGCCCCACTGAGCTCACCCTCCTAGTCTCCATCCCAGGACTGGGGAGGGGAAGGGGCACCGGCCTGCACCCCAGCCCCTCCTGGTGCCCCTTGTCTCCCAGGTCAGTCTCTGCCCTGTACCCTGCTCCCTGGGCTGTGCAGCAGGCAGCTGGCTCTAAGTCCTACGCCCTGATATGCTGGCTGCCCCTGGGCTCCAGGTTCCCCCAGCCGCAGTCGCTTCAGAGCCCTGTAGGGAGTTGGAGGCACAGGGCCTGGGCTGCCCTGGCATCTGCTTTGCAGCTGTGTGCTGCTCAAGCTTAGTAGGGTCCCAGGCCACTGTCAGTTGTGAGGGAGCTGGTAGAGCCCTGGAGGTTTTGAGCTGCCACATTGTCCAGCATCGCCAGGCCTGGTTGTCACCAGTGTCACCCAGAGGTGGTGGTGCTGGGGCTGGGAAAAGGCCCCAAGGGTGACCCAGGCTGGCACCCAGGCAGCCTTTGGTCTGGAGGTGAGGACTAAGCCTATGGCATCTGGCACAAGCTGGAGCCACCATCCCAGGTCCTGCACACCTGCCTGGAGAGGACCAGGAGCCGCGCAGGCTAAATGTGAGTCCTGTATCGGGGGTGCTTCCTGGACCCGATGCAGATGCGGGGGAGGCCCGGACCTGCTGAGTGTGGGTACAGGTGTGTAACACCCGGCTCTCCGGGGAGAAGAGGCTTGGTATGCGGCACTGCTGCCATTTGTGGAGTCCCCATGCCCGCTTCACCCCTGTGCATGGGCCAGCAGCACATCGGCTGGCTCTCGTGCTGGACTCTAACTGTTCTGTTGGCTCTCGCCAGTCTGAAAGGTGGCTGGGTCCAGCAGCAAGTAGCAGCCAGCTCCTCAGGGTGCAGCCCCGCTCATCTGGGTGTCACAGACAGCACAGTGGGACCTAAATGGTAGCACGGGGTCCTGGGTATAGCTAAGGTGTCCCCAGGAGTCCCTGTGTGCAGCTCAGAGTCTGTCCTGGCCTTTGCTGCCTCTGGAGACCAAGGGTCTGAGCACGGGTGACATGTGGGCTCTGCCATCCAGCCCTCCTGTGTTCCTGATGGTCTGGCTTTTGTGAGTGCTTGCGGGACTGCTGCAGTCCACTCAACTCTGGCTGGCATTCCTGGCTAACCCTGGTCCCCAGAGTGTCTGAGAGACAGCCTGGGGCTTGGGGACATAGGCAGGATGCCTGCAGGGTCTGGGCCCTCTTGCCGTCCTGATTGGCCGGGGCCCGGTGTGTCACAGCTGACCGCCATCACAAACCCTGGCCGTTCTCCTGGTTACCTTAGAACCTTGCATGGTGCCCGGTACAGGGTGATGGTCCACAAATATAGGGGTTGTGCTGGTTCCGCCCATCTTGTGGCTCTGTGTTGGAGTTCTCTGCATTAATTGTCCACGGCTGGGGATAGCAGAGGGTGTGACAGGAGCACTTTGGCCTCCCCCAAGTGGGTGGCGCCGTGGGCCGTGAGCCGAGTCTGCTCTGTGCTGTTGGCCTGGGTACCGGTGGCTGTGCCCCCACTGCCCCACCGTCCAATTCTCTGTCAGGCACCAGTGTGTGGGGTTGCTCTGTGACAGGTGACCGCCACGTGTCCCGGGGGCCTGGTGGTGTCCCTGCAGGTGAGGGTGGGCTCCAAGCTGACAGCCTTTCTCTGGCCCTCTCTGCAGGTGCTGCCTGGTCAGGCCCGGACATGGAAGCCCGAGCCTCCTCCGGGAGCACAGGAGACTCCCGGGCCTCTGTAAGCCGTGGCCGTGCCAGCCAGTGAGCAGCTGCTGGAGGATGTCCACGGCAGCGGCCGCCCCTGTGGGCGCCCTGGCAGCTCCAGGCCCCATGAACCCGCCCCCACCTGAGGTGTCCGACCCTGGCAAGCCCGGCCGCAAGACCAACCAGCTGCAGTACATGCAGAACGCGGTGGTGAAGACGCTGTGGAGGCACCAATTTGCCTGGCCCTTCTACCAGCCCGTGGACGCCGTCAAGCTGAACCTGCCCGTGAGTGGCCCCACGTCCCAAATGGCCCATCTTGGAGCACGGCCCTCTGGCCTTGGCCAGGGCAGCCTGAGCGGTGGGGGCCTGTTGTCCAGCTGGGATAGTCAGCAACCCCGGGGTAGAGGGATGGGTGCTGGGTACAGGAGAGTGGGCGGCCACACCAAGGACAGGAAACTGGGAGAGGGATAGAAGAAGCCAGGGAGGGCGGGCGCAGAGGACCCACTCGAGGGCAGGCAGGCAGACAGGACCGAGCGCGCCAAGGCTGTTTTCTTGGCAGCAGTGCCCACATCTCCAGGTTTTGATTGGACCCAAACAGGAAAGAGTCACGAGGAGCCTGGGGCCAGCCCACTGTGGATCCTGGCTCCTCAAGGGCTCGGAGCCCTAGAACAGCTGGGGCCTGCCTGGCTCCACCCCTCACGGGGATGAGAGAGGTAGCCCGGGCCAGGTCACAGTCCCCCCGCCCCACCGCCACGCCGAGATGCGCGGAGTGATGACGGAGCCCACTGGTAACACCTGAATGTTTCTTTCCTAGGATTATCATAAAATAATAAAAAACCCAATGGATATGGGGACTATTAAAAAAAGACTAGAAAATAACTATTATTGGAGCGCGAGTGAATGTATGCAGGACTTCAACACCATGTTTACAAATTGTTATATTTATAACAAGGTAAGAAGATACAAGGCGTGTGGCCCGGGTCCTTGGGTGGGCCTGGCTGGGTGTGGCTTGAGGCTGGCTGGTGCCTAGTGGGTCAGAGTGGTCCTGGATATCTGGCTGCACATGGTGGGCCCTGGATATGGTCCACAGGCTGTAAGATGTCTTTACCCCGGGCCTGAAAATGCCACCCTTAGCAATCCTATGGAGCCAGTGCAGAGGGCAGAGCCCAGCTTGCTGGCAGGAGGTGCCTGGCAAGGGAGCAGAGGAGGAAGTTTGAGCCAGCCTAGGTTTTTGGGTTTTTTGTTTTTGAGACAGGTTCCTGCCATGTAGGTCAGGCTGGCCTGAAACTCACTGTGTAGCCCCAGACTGACCTTGAACTCATGGTGGTCGTCCTGCCTCAGCCTCCTGAGTGCTGAGATTACAGGTGTGCGCCACCATACCTAGTTCGGCTTGGTATTGTTTAATAGTGGCGTGACTGAAATAAAGACGATGGGGGTGCTGAGCTGAGGAAGGCTCTTTCTGTGTGATGGGATGGAGTCTGGGCTTCTCCCTCTGGATGGAACCCAGGACCTCACGTGCTAGGCTGTGCTTCACCTGAGCTACACTCCCCTGGTTTCTATTCTCCGTGCTTGCCTGTCTTTCCCTGGGATTTTCCTCATTGGAATGTATTTGTCTTGCTCCTCCTGCCCCATCAGCTCTCACAAATTTTAAGTAAAGGCTTTCTTGAGCTATAGCACCCAATGTCTTGTGCCAGCGTGGCTCCTTTCCAGCAAGTGACCCGGGCTCTCTGTCTTCAGCCCACAGATGATATAGTGCTAATGGCCCAAGCCTTAGAGAAAATCTTTCTGCAGAAAGTGGCCCAGATGCCCCAGGAGGAAGTAGAATTGTTACCCCCTGCTCCGAAGGGCAAAGGCCGGAAACCGGCTGCGGGGACGCAGAGTGCAGGTAAAGGGCAGGTGTGGTGGGCAGGGTGGCCAGGGTAGAGTCCCTGGACCCTCCAGGCTGTGTCCCAGGCTGTCAGTGCCAGGTCGTGGCTGCGTGTGGGCTGTGGACTGTGTCAGAGAGGCGGCTGGCCTGGGGTCTCGGGCACTGACCTTGCACTGGCTCATCTTCCTGTCCCCCCTCCAAATCTTGCCTCTGTTGTGTTTTCAGTGAGCTGCGAGTCACAGTCCCACGTTCTGCTCCCTGGTTGAGAGGACTGTGTCCCTGTCGAGTATGCCCTGGGCCTGGCCTGACGGTGTGGCCAGCAGTGGTGTCCTGGGCAGGAGGTGGTGGGCACAAGCCATGTGCTTAGGAAGCCAGGCACCCAGCTTGGTACCGGGGAGGTCTGAGCCCCGCTCACCCAGGGCCAGCCCTGACTTCTCCCAGGTCCCGGTCTCTGTCCAGAGCTGGACTCTCCTTGGTACGGGGAGCACTCAGCCAAGATGGCAGGACCAGCTCTTCCGCAGGTGCAGGGCTGGTCGGGTCTTGGGAAAGAGGGCCTTGGCTGGCTGCAGGAGAGGGGTCCTAGATACTTCTGCAGGTGGAGATGGGGCTGCTGTGCTGAGCTCCCTGTCTGTCCTGAAGGTACGCAGCAAGTGGCGGCTGTGTCCTCGTTGTCCCCAGCGGCCCCCTTCCAGAATGTGCCCCCTACGGTCTCCCAGACGCCTGTCATTGCTGCCACCCCTGTATCAACCATCACCGCCAACATCACATCGGTCCCTGTCCCTCCGGCTGCCGCAGCACCTCCTCCCTCGACTCCCGTCGTCCCCGTGGTCCCTCCCACGCCACCCGTTATCAAGGTGAGCGTCCGTGAGGCTGAGATGGCCATCAGGTGAGGTTGAGGGGTCCACAACCCATGAGGTTCCTGAGTTGAACAGGATCGGGGGGCTGGGGCTCTGCTGACGTCTGGACAGGTTCTCTCTGCAGACAAGGAGACTGAGGCTCGGGGCTGCAGGTCACACGGCTGGTGAGGGCTGGGCTGGACTTGAACCCTGGCTTTTCTGGCCTGGCAGCTCTGGCTTTTGCAGCTCGTCAGTCCAGGTGGGGAAGGTGTGGGCAGCAGTGAGGGCTGGCAAGGACAGGTCTTCCCCTGATGACCCCGGGAGAGGGCAGCATAGCCAGCGGCACTGCCCAGCGTGGTCAGGGCCTGCGTGTCTCTCCCTGTTCCCTGGAGCTTCGCTTGAGGGCCTGCCATGGAGTGGGGGCCCCTGCAAGGTCCGGCCTGCGGAGCCTCTGGAGCCTCCTGCTTCGAGGAGGGACCATGTGGGCACTCACGCGCGTTATCTTCTCCAATTTGATCCCCACAGCCACTCTCTGGGGCAGACAGTAGTCCCCCCTCTTACAGATGAGGAAGCGGGCGCAGGGTTAAATGGCTCGCCCAAGGTAAAACGCCAACCTCCGTCGCTCTCCCCTCCCCGTGGCCTTCACTGCCTGCACCTCGGGTGGCACCTGGCCAGGCCCCTCCCATAGCACGGGCGGTTTTTGGAGCATGCCCCGTTTGCCATGGCCGGATGAGCCTGCCCCTCCCTCCCCAGGCCCTCTGTGGCACGTGCTTGGTGCTTGGCCTCCCATGGGTGCCCGGGAAGTGTCTGGGTGGCCAGCTCATACCCCTGCCAGCCTGAGGGTGGCAGTTTGGCTGGGGCAGTAACCGCGGGGGCTCTAGACAGTAGGTCCCAGTGCTGTCACCTGGCCCTGCAGCTCTTGGTGAGCGAGGCCTGCTGAACTGGTCAGGGCCCTGGGCCCCTATGAGCCACGGGGAGACACATGCTTGGGATCCTGGGGACAGGAGCTGCTCTGGCTCTGTCTGCCCCAGGCGACCACAGATGGCTGGGCAGCACCTCATTTAACTGTGCCTGCAGGACAAAGTGGAGATGCGGCCACCCCACTGTCCCTGGGGTCCCCCAGCCTCAAACCCGCTGTGGCTGCTTCGTGTCTCCTGGCTGGGCCACCCTGCGTGTCCAGCCTGGAATGCTCTTCCACCTTCCCACCCTGCTTGACCTGTGTTGGGTTTAGGGGGCCTTGCCTGGCTCCTCCCTGCTGGTCTTTAAAAGCAGGTCTTCCCTACCTCTATGGCCTGGGGGCTCGCGAGAGTCAGTGGCCTGCTTGCCACTCTGAGGGCCCCCACCAGGCCTGGTATGTGGCCCACACAGACAGCCATGTGCTCAGGCTGATGCGGAGGCCCTGGGCTCGGTGAGGTCTTCAGAGTCCCAGCCTCATCGCTGCCAGCTGTGTGACCTGGGGCCACCAACCTAGCCCCTCTGAGCCTCGGGGTCCTCTACTGTGGGGGCAGCTGAAAGATGAGGCGAGGCCTAGCATGTGGCCTTCGAGTGCGGCGCCGGGGCCACTGGGCCGGATGCGTGGCTGCCATGAGTCATTGTCTGTGGTCCTCAGGCTCACCTGTTGCTTTGCTGTTGCAGAAGAAGGGCGTGAAGCGGAAAGCAGACACGACGACACCTACCACCTCTGCCATCACTGCCAGCCGGAGCGAGTCGCCCCTGCCTCTGTCGGACCCTAAGCAGGCCAAGGTGGTGGCCCGGCGGGAGAGCGGGGGCCGTCCCATCAAGCCCCCCAAGAAGGACCTGGAGGACGGTGAGGTGCCACAGCATGCAGGCAAGAAGGGCAAGCTCTCGGAACACCTGCGGCACTGCGACAGCATCCTCAGGGAGATGTTGTCTAAGAAGCACGCTGCCTATGCCTGGCCCTTCTATAAGCCTGTGGACGCCGAGGCACTGGAGCTGCATGATTACCATGACATCATCAAGCACCCCATGGACCTCAGCACTGTCAAAGTACGTGTGGGTGCCGGCCGTCGGGTGAAGGGGTGACATGTCTCGTGGTCCTGCGGTCCATAGCTTTGTGGTGGTTTACTGTGGTTGAGCCCAGGGCAGTGGTTCTGGTTGTTCTTCCTTTCCCTGTTCCATGTCATCAGGCACAGGCCTGGGCTGTGGTCCACTCCCAGGCTGGCACAGGTTTGCGAAGTTGAGGTTGAGTTTGACAGGCCTGGGTGTCAGTGACTCGTGGCACGAGGCCCCACAAAGCATGTGGGGGTGTTGATCAGTGGCATGGGCTGGTGGAGGCTGGTCCTGTCGACGTCATGTTGAGGGCGGCTCTCCCTGCAAAACTCGTCCTCCATGGTTGTACGAGCAGCTATTTGGGTAAAGGGTGGAGCAGGGTGGGCATGTGGGGCTGTCCCAGGGCAGAGAGCCCGAGGCCAGAGCCACACAGCCTAGAGGCTGCCGGGACCCTCCTCGGAGCCCTTGGTCTGGGCGTGTAGGTCTCTTCACAGTGCATTTCTGGAAAGGCGTTGGAGGTTTGGGCCACAGGGATGCAGCCTATTTGTTTGTCCTGGGTGGGAGGGGCAGACCAGCCCTGATTTGGAATAAAGCCTTGTTTGCCTCCTCATTGTGCTGTGCTTTGTTTGGGCTTCCATGTTCAGCAGTGCTACTACTGCCACTTTTCTTGTTTTTTTTATAACAGTACTAGAAATGGAGCCCAAGGCCTTGCGCATGCGTTAGTACACCACCACTGAGCCATACCCATCCCTTTTTAAAGTTTTATTCTGGGACAGGGTCTCACTGAGTTGTCCAGGCTGGCCTTGAACTTGGGCTCCTCCTGCCTCAGCCTCCCTAATAGCTGGAATCCCAGGGGTAAGCCACCGTGCCTGGCTGCTGTGCCCTTTTAGGAACAGACCTTAGTGCAGAAAAGTACAAGGCAGCCTGTATGTGGAAGTTAGCAAATGAGAAAGGGAGACGCTTTGAGGTGGTTGTAGAGTTTGAAGGCAAAGCTGGGGGAGTGGCTTTGTCCTGGCAAGGCTCAAACTGGAAATAAGCCTCCCACTGATGTCAACAAGCCTCCAGGTGCCAGCTTTTTCCCATCTAACCCTCTGGAGGAGGTACATGTGCCCGGGGTGCCAGGGGCGTGTCCTGGAGTCAAGGTTGGGGCCCAGTCTGACCAAACCCTGCGCCCAGCTTGTCCGCCTCCTCCTTGAGATTTTCATCTACTAGTTTGAAAGCATCCTGGACAGGGGCTTCACCGCTCGTGAGCATTTTACCTTCCTTTTGCCCAAACTGAGTTTGTTCTCAGCTGCACCTCAAGCTGTCCCCTCGTCCCACTCCTGCCCGCAGCATGCCACTCAGCCTAGCATTGTGTGGCTGCGTGCGCGGCCCCCCAGCCTTGGCCTCTGGTCTGAGGAAGCTGCCACGAGGCCCTGTGGTGACCGGGTCACTGCGGACCTCATGCTGGGCTGGAGCGTGGAGCTGGCGTGGGCCGTAGGATGGACGTTGGTCCCACAGCCACGCTGGACTCCTTATGGCAGGAAGTGGGGTTTCGTTCTGGAGCTGAGCAGCCCTGGGGTTGTAGAGGGCGACATCTCCCCAGAAGCCTGCACTTCCCAGGTCCCGGGTTGGAGCTGGCTGGGGATGTTTCATGAGGGAAGGGATCGTGTGGTGGCCACAGGAACTAGGCTGTCTCCCTGATTGCCTTTTTTCTTCTGGTGGCTCTGTCCCTGGATCTCAGACAACTTTCCAAGGTGTTGAGTTACCTCTGTCCCTTCCCTTTAGGCTCCCACAGCTGAGGCCGGAGAGAGGTGGGGTGCCCGGGCTGGCGGTGGCTGTCCTGAGGGCCCCTGGGGGCCCACTTACGCCCTGTCTTTGTGTGTTACAGAGGAAGATGGACAGCCGCGAGTACCCGGACGCACAGGGCTTCGCCGCTGACATCCGGTTAATGTTCTCAAACTGTTACAAGTACAATCCTCCCGACCACGAAGTGGTGGCCATGGCCAGGAAGCTCCAGGTAACCAGAGTGGGCATGGGTACCGTAGCAGCTGAGGTTGGCACTTTGGGCATTGAGGCCCAAGAGATGTGGAGGCATCCAGGAGGG
This sequence comes from Fukomys damarensis, assembly GCF_012274545.1. Taxonomy (NCBI): domain Eukaryota; kingdom Metazoa; phylum Chordata; class Mammalia; order Rodentia; family Bathyergidae; genus Fukomys; species Fukomys damarensis. The sequence continues at coordinate 47,691,966 of NW_022900948.1, forward strand.
AGGGACGTGGGTGTCATTCATGTAGCCTCTTGGCCCTGGTGGTGAGAGGCTGCCAGGCTCCAAGCTGGTGCCCAGGCCTGCTGGTCACAAGCTGGCGTGGGGATGTGGCCAGCGAGCCATCCTGGCCGGGTTATGTCGTAGCGAGCGGGCAGGGCCTGGTGACCACCAGTGTGAACCCCAGTTGGGACGTCAGAGTCCTCCAAGGCTTCCCTGTTGTGTTTGATGACAGCAGAAGGAAGCTGCGTTGGGGAAAACACAGGAGGGCCAGGTTGTGTTGGGAGGACAGGCACTGGGAATTTGGGGGCTCCACTCAGGCACACGTGTGCTTTGCTGCTGACATCTGGTGCTGCTCATGGGTTTCTGTGCAGCTCAGGACACCAGCACCTCATTGATCTCTGGAAAGTGATGTTACAAGGTGTTTCCTCACACTCCAGAGGTTATGCAGCTAAAAGATTTTCCTTTTAGAAGAAAAAATAAGAGTCATGGGTTTTAGTTGGGCGTGGTGGCCCATATCTGTAATTATAGTACTGTGGGAGGCTGAGGCAGGAGGTTCACAAGTTCAAGCCTAGCCTGGGTAACCTAGTGACTCAGCAAGACCCTCTCTCAAAAAACAAACAAAACTAAATAAATAAAAGTGCTAGGACTGGGGCTGTAGTTCAGTGCAGGGACCTTGAGTTGAGTCCCCAGTAATGACAACACAAACCCAATCAGGAGTGTCTACATCCCGTGAGATATTCTCAGCTCCTTAGTCCCTTGCTCACCCTTGTTCTGTGGACTCTGCGGGTTGTCCATATCATCAAAACCAGGACAAATACCAGGTCCTGCTGATGACCCTCTTCCTCCTTGCTGCACACGGTCCCCCCACAAGGGCCTTCCAGGACAGCGGAAGGCCTAGGATGCCCCATCTTTCTCCAAGAACTTGCCCACTGTGCTTGGACCCAGGTGTGGTGCCCACACAGGGATGCCAACCTCCCATGGAACGCCTATGACGTGGCCCGGCCAGTGCCTGGGTACTCATTGAGCTGCCTCCCCAGCCCTTTATTGTTTAATGACAGGGTCCTGCTAAGTTCCTAAGTGGCCCAGGCCGCTGGAATGCTGGCGTTGTGGGTGTGCACCACACCCAGCTTCACTATTAGCTCTGTGAATTGGGCTATGGGCTGGACCCCAGCACCAAAACCACCTGCCCGCATGTCTTCCTGGGCCAGGGCTCTGAGGGTCAGCACCTCCAGGGGGTCTTTGCCCCAGCAGCAGATCTGGGAGCCCAGAGCCGGGTCTGTGGGAAGCCGCCTCCAGTCTGGTGGTGTGGTGTGGCACGGCGTGGATGGGGGCTGGCAAGGCCCCTTGTTTCCTCATGGCCATGCATGTGCATTCTGTAAACCTGGGGACAGGGATGTCCCCCAAGGGGGGCTTTCCAGAGACTTGGGGAATGGAGCATGGAGCCCTGCGGGTGTCAGTGCACCTTCAGTTCTTAGAGGTGGTTTGCAGGACAGGACTGGCCTTTGAGCTGACTTTGGGGATCACCTGCAGGAGGGCACACTGCATTGGACCTAGGGAAGGTGAGAGGCTTCCAGAGCCAAGTGTCCGGGCCCCGCCGGAGGCGCACTCCTGGGGCAGACTGGTGCCCGCACAGGGATGCCAGTCTCCCACAGAAAGCCTGTGATGTAACCCGGCCAGTGCCTGGGTGGGCTGGCCTGGTCTCCAGGGCTGGAGCTTGTGTGGAGCCGTTGGGACGCTTCCAGGACTTCCTGGGCCCACACTGCCTGCTGAGGTGCTGCCCGTGTGCCGCTCCTCACAGCAGCCCCTGTCGCTCCCCAGGACGTGTTTGAGATGCGGTTTGCCAAGATGCCAGATGAGCCCGTGGAGGCACCTGCACTGCCCGCGCCCGCAGCCCCCGTGGTGAGCAAGGGCACCGAGAGCAGCCGCAGCAGCGAGGAGAGTTCGTCAGACTCCGGCAGCTCAGACTCGGAGGAGGAGCGCGCTACGCGGCTGGCCGAGCTGCAGGAGCAGGTGAGAGCCCCTAAGCGTGTTCCTCAGAGCCAGGGCTTCCCAGGGGAGCTCATGTGCTGCTTGGAATTACTCTCCATCTGCACCATCTCTTTACCTGTCTAATGGGTAAATCAAGAGACCCAGCTTGCCTTTCCTGCCCCTGGCAGCCACCAGGGTGTACAGTTCTGGGGCTTCTGGCAGGGAGGGGACAGCACAGAGCCACCAAGTCAGGAGGAGACCAGTGGGGCTCAGATTGGGAAGGAGGCTCCTGGTAGGCTGGGCCTGAGCAGCGTCACTGGGGCTGACTGGACATTTGGGTCTGGCCACAGGGCTGCCAAGGTCCTCTGCTGTGCACCTTCCAGAAAGCCTGGGGGCTGGGACAGGCTGTCGGTCTGCCTGCTCTCTGGGTCTGTGCTGGCTGTCTCTACCGGGAGGCAGCTACTACAGGAACAGTATGCAAATCCTGTAGCGCTGTACCACTGGCAGGTCCGGCGCTGGGAAGAGGTGAGCTTCTGCCCCCGCTCACTTGGTCCTGCAGCCTTGCCCTGCAGTGCCCAGAAGTGGCTGTTGAATCTCCCTTGTGCGGGTCCTTAAGCCTCTGGCTGCTTACCAGAAAAGTGCAGTAAAAAGGGTAGCCAGCGTCACAGCACCTCCTGTGCCCAGTCTGTCACCTGGGAGGAGGGTGCCAGTGGCCTCATCAGTGAGGGCCCCGAGGCTCGGAAGGGGCAGAGCTGCTGCGAGGTGGCTCCATCCCCATCCCCAGGGCAGGGTGGCGCCTGGGAGCCTGCTCAGCTGCCCTCTCTTCCAGCTGAAAGCCGTGCACGAGCAGCTGGCCGCCCTGTCTCAGGCCCCAGTGAACAAACCAAAGAAGAAGAAGGAGAAGAAGGAGAAAGAGAAGAAGAAAAAGGACAAGGACAAGGAAAAGGACAAGGAGAAGCACAAGGCCAAGTCTGAGGAGGAGAAGAAGGCCAAGGTGGCCCCACCCGCCAAGCAGGCCCAGCAGAAGAAGGCCCCGGCCAAGAAGGCCAATAGCACCACGGTGGCCGGCAGGTGTGGCACAGGGCCTTCCGGGTGCTGCCTCTGGGTGTGGGGTCCAGGGGTGCTGGAGATGGAGCTGATAGGAGACCTTTCTCTGCTGCTGTCCGGGACCTTTCCTGATGTGGGGGGAGCCGGGACCCCTGGCCCTGTCCTTGGCACCGGGCCTTCCGGTTCAGCTCCTCCCATGGCTGTGGCCTGCCCTGAGGAGCACGGGGGAGGCAGGGGTGGCGGGGCTAGTGGCAGTAGGGAGGACTCTGTCCTGGCCAGGGGAGGTGGCGCAGCCCGCAGGCTCTTTCCTTTCGGGGGTCAGGACAGAGGCGGCTCTGGCGTTCTCAGAGCAGCCGAGGAGGCCGTGTGAGCGGTGGCTGTCGAGGTTGACCGGCTTTGCGGCGGTGGTGGGTGTTCTCTGAGCAAGGGAAGGCAGCTGTGGAGGATGGGGCCACAGGAGGCAGTGGTAGGACAGGGGACGCTCCTCGGTGGCTGTGTGGGCCAGGGAGACAGCCATAGTGCTGGATGTGGGCGCAGGGGACATGTGACATCCTGGGGTTGGTGTTGGTAGCTGTGTGTTCCTTCCTCTGTCATCTCTTCCCTTCTTTTCCTCCTTTCCCTTTGGAGGCAATGCAGAAGTCACTTTTCCTTAAACTCTCTCTGTCCAGTTTGGGAGTCAGGACAGTGCAGGCCTCAGACGTGGAGAGAGGAAGAGTTGTATAGTGACCAGGGACAGCTGAGCAACGCGAGGCTCCCTTCTGTGTTTCGGTGTGCATTTATAGAACTGGCGTTCGGAAATGCTTGGTAGAATTCACCAGCAAAACCACGTGGGGCTGAAGTGTGAGTGTGGATGGGTTTATAATCACGAACGTGAACTCGGTTATGTTCATGTTACTGGCTTTACTTTCTTGGCCAACTTGATTCCTCGGTTTCTCCATTGGTGATTTCGGGGCCGAGCATCTCCCACTGTGACATGGTCGAGACTTGGGGCGTCTGCCTGGCCCTGGTGACAGTACTTCCTCTCCTTCCTGCCGTGGGGAAGTCATATCTTTGCTGATGAGTCAGGACAGAGATTCACCCACTGTATTGATTTTCAGAGAACCAACACAGGATTCCATGCATTTCTGGTCTTTCCTGTTCCCGTGTTTGCCCCTTTCAGCTGCCTGAGGTGGAAGCTTGGTTACTGCTGGGGCCACCTTCGCTGCCTCCAGCCCAGCGCCCCAGTCCGGCCGCGGCCCACAGGTTGTAACGGCATGATGCGTTGTGTCCCTTCGGCTCACACTGTCCTGGGACCTGTCTTCAGACTTTTTCCCCTTTGACCAAGGAGTTACTTGAAATTGTGTTGTCAGATTTCCAAACATTTGGGGTTTTTGCAGCTCTGTTCTGCTTATTGCTTTCTAGTTCGATTCCATTAGGGTCAGAGACTATACTTTGTAGGATTCTGATAACTTTTACATTTTTTAAGGTTTATTTCACAGCCTAAAACATACCCCACTTGAGTGCATACCCTGTAATCCCAGCACAGACGGAAGCTGAGGCAGGAGGATCACAGCTTCACATCTTACCTGGACAACTTAGTGAGACCCTGTCTCAAAATCAAGAGAGGCTAGGGCTAGGATGTAGCTCCACAGTACAGTGCCCTTGGATTCTGTCTCTAGCACTGCAGAAAGTAAAGTAAAAATTAAAATTGTTTTCTGTTGTTTTGTGCTGAGTGTTCTATAAATGTCCCTTGAGGGAAAGACTCTGAAGAGCCCCAGGCCGAGGCACCTGTGGACTGAGCTGGCTGAGGCATGGTCAGGCGCTCATTCCTGCCCAGGCACCCACCGTCTGAGTTGCTAGGGGAGCTCTGGAGTTGGTGTGATGGGGGTTTTCCTGGCTTCTCTCATTCTCTCAGCTTTTGCTGTGTCCCAAAGCTGGACTTAGCTGCACCCACCTTGAGGCCTCACAGTTGTTCCCGTCATCTCTGGCCTGATACTCCCTCGCTTTTCTGGTGCTTCCCTTCTCTGAGGCTGTGGTACCAGGGATTGAACTCAGGACCTTGCAAAGCAGGTGCTGTGCCTCTGTGCTAAATCCCAGCGGGTGTCTTTGAGGTGCATCCCTTCCTCTCCCTTGAGCCTGCTCTGTCGCTGTGGTCAAAGTGGCGCTGCAGGTAGCAGGTGAGTTGTGTCTTGGCTCTTTCCGGCGGGACTGTCTCTTCCTGTGGGTTTTATCAGTGGCGGTGTTGATGTGCTCTTTCCGTGTCCGTTTCCGCACCCCACCCTCTGCCTCCCACTCTGGGTTTACTGGGCCATGGAGACCTGCTTTGACCAGCTGAGTTGGGGGCTCCCGACCAGGACCAGGGCCAGGATCAGCCTTTGTGAGCGGCGCAGAGTGAGGTCCCCACGTGGTCCCCTCCCCAGAGCAGCCGAGGCGGGGAGGCTGGGCAGGTGGCAGCGGACCAGGCGACGCCACGCTGCTCTGTCTCTGCCGCAGACAGTTGAAGAAGGGCGGCAAGCAGGCATCAGCCTCCTACGACTCCGAGGAGGAGGAGGGCGGCCTGCCTATGAGCTATGACGAGAAGAGGCAGCTCAGCCTGGACATCAACCGGCTGCCGGGGGAGAAACTGGGCCGTGTGGTGCACATCATCCAGTCTCGGGAGCCATCGCTGCGGGACTCCAACCCCGATGAGATCGAGATCGACTTTGAGACCCTGAAGCCCACCACGCTGCGGGAGCTGGAGCGCTACGTCAAGTCGTGCCTGCAGAAGAAGCAGCGGAAGCCCTTCTGTAAGTCGCCTGGGGGCCCTGTAGGGCCATCATTCTGTGCCTGGCCCCCCATGGGGGCCATGGGGGCCAGGCGTCCACCACCCTCCGGGATGGGGACAGAGCCGGGCCTGGAGGGGAGGGCACGCGAGGAGCCCACGGCGGCCTGACTGTTCAGGGCTGGCACCCGAGGCCCTGCCCTGCCCTCCCACCCAGGACGGGGCAGCCTCGTTTCCCCAGTGCTCGACTCTGATCCCTCAGGTGCTGCGCACCTGGCTCTGCTGCCTCCCATGGGGACGGGGAGCAGCGGCTGGGTAGGGACGGGCGGCCCTGGTGGTTTGCAGGACAGTGATCCCATTCCTGGTGTGAAGCCGGTCCTTGTACAGAACCCTTCTGGGTTCCTGCTTCATCCTCTCCTCCTGCCTCCATCTTGATTCCCTTCGAGAAAGATCACTCTTCCGATTTTCTATTATCTGTTATTTTGCTCTCTATTTATAATTTGGGTTTCTCATAGAAAAGAAACCGTGTGACATCTAAGCTTGTGCGTCTGATTTATTTCACTGGCATTGTGGTCTCAAGGTGCACCCATTTTCCACAGGACTCAGATTTACCCTCCTTTAGGGCAGAGCAGCGCTCCATGGTGTGTAAACGCCACATTTTCCTCGTCTGTTCGCCTGCTGGCAGACGTGTCGGCCATGCCCAGGGTTGGCTGCTGTCAGCTGTGCTGCTGTGAACATGGACATGCATGGGTCCCTGTGACATGATGTCCTTGACTATTGGGAAGACACCTCGGAGGGGACTAGCTGGGTCCAGATTCTCAGACTGCTTGTGGCGAGGGCCAGGAGCTGCCGTAGTTCTTTTATCCCAGCTGGGCCCTGCCCAGCAGCCTGCAGGGCTGGGCCCCAGCCACCCAGTCCTGTTCCTGTCCCCAACAGCAACAAGCGGGAAGAAGCAGGCGGCCAAGTCGAAGGAGGAGCTTGCTCAGGAAAAGAAGAAGGAGCTGGAGAAGCGGCTGCAGGACGTGAGCGGGCAGCTGAACAGCAAGAAGCCCACCAAGAAAGGTACGCGGCCCGTGCCCGTCTGGGGTGTGGCCCCTGCTGAGCCGCCTGAGGGTGTGCGTTCACTCGGCTGCCCTCTTCTCAGCTGCGGCTCTGAGGCTCCATGCCCCAGTCCGCCGGGCTCCTGGGTGTGCAGCAGCCCACCCTGGCTTCCTCCCAGACCCTGGCTGAGCACCCTTACCCCCAGCCAGTGACCTGGCCTGGCCTTCACTGGGCCCTGCATCTGGGTGAGTGGCTTGGTCCACACCACCTTTCTCTGAGGACGGTTTGTCCCCTGGCCCCTCAAGAGTGGGCTGCTGGCATCTAGGTGGGGTTTGCAGAGCCCAGGGCTGTGTGCCCTCGGGGTCCCTAGCCTGTGTGGCCTAAGCTTTTTTATTTTGTATTTGAGACAATGTCTCGTAAGTTGCTCAAGCTGGGCCTCCTGCCCCAGTGTCCCGGGATGAGCAGACCGCACTGGCCGCTCTCCCTAAGCCCCCGGGCAGGGGATGCTGGCCCAGCGAGGGAGCGGGTGGTGAGCGCCTGTCCACCGGTGTCCCTGCAGAGAAGGCCAGCTCGGCGCCCTCAGGGGGGCCATCACGGCTGAGCAGCAGCAGCTCCTCAGAGTCGGGGAGCAGCAGCTCGAGCGGGTCCAGCTCTGACAGCAGTGACTCTGAGTGACCGAGCACGGCCAGAGGACAGATGGACGTCACACGCTCCGAGGCCGAGTGTCCCCTCCTGTGGTCAATATACTCCTTCCGTTCCATGGTGTGCAGGTTTCCTTTACTTCAGTGTTACGGTGTCTCCGGTTGTGCTCCAGTAGGTCATGTCTGCCCTTCCTGCCGCACGCTTGCGGTCACTTCCCTGGAGACACAGCCGCGCTGACACCAGAGGACCCTCGGTGCCCGTGCTTGGCCCACCTGCCCTGCCCTGGAGGAGTCCCTCTGACTGGGTGCTCCGCACCGGGAGCCTCTGCCACCTGGGCCGCGTGCCGTGAGCGCCACGGTGGGCGGGAGACGGGTGCCAGGCTCCGCTGCCCACAGTGGTGGCATTGGGAGCCCTGGGAGGAGCGGAGTGACTGTGGGCCCAGTGTGCAGGTTTCCGAGCACTGAAACTTTTACCTCAACTTAAAAAAAAAATTTTAAAAACCCACAAAAGGAGACTTTTTCTAAGGTTCAGTGATTTTCTACAGAGGCCCAGCCCAGTGTGTGTCTACACCTCGTTCGCGCTGCCCTGGCTGCTGCTGCCGCACACCCTGGAACCACTTCCCCAGTTTTATGTATATATAAATACTTTATTTATTAACATCATTGGTCATTTTTAAAAAAAAAAAAAAAAAAAAAAAAAAAAAAAAAAAAAAAAAAACCGAAAA
>NW_022900948.1:47700703-47705491 GCF_012274545.1 Fukomys damarensis
AAAAAAAAAAAAAAAAAAAAAGAGAAAAAGCAAAAACACAGAACCGTAAAAGAAGTGCATTAAACACAGCAGTGGACGTCAGCCCTCAGCCAAGGAGGAGACCAGGCCCCAGCTCCCTGTGCTCCCTGCCTGGGCGCTCAGCTGTCCGCCCTCTTCCTGGGCTTAGTGGCTTTGGTTTTGGTTTTTTGGTTTCAGATTTTTTGTTTATTTTTTGTATAAACTTTGGAGACTTACAAGTATAGACACTTCAGCTCCAGCACGTTCTAATTTTTTGTTGTTTGTTCAGTTTTTCTTGTATCCATGCCGGGTCTCTTGAGGACTGTTTCATCAAAGAAATCAATGTAGGGAACCCCAGTTTTATGACGTGAGCTTTACAATCTGAGAGAAAAGTATATAGAAAAATCCAAGTCTTGATTTTTTTTTTAAACTATTGTCAAAAACAAAAATAGTAATAATATACGAGAGTTTAACAGAAGGTTCTCTTTGGGTTTGTTGTTTTTAGAGGCTGCCGCACGTCCGGCCTTGGAGTTTCTGCCAGCTCTGCCGGGCCGAGCGGAGCCCCTTGCCCTGGCCTGTGTGCCCCCGGGGTGCAGGGTCGGGGAGACTGCGCGATGCTCCTGGCTCTTTTATTGCCCCAAGTTCCCGGGACTTCAGGCTACATCCTGTGGTGCTTGGTGGCCTTGGCATGGGCGGCTGTTTGTCTGGTTGACCCTGCACTTGGGGTGGAGACAGAGACCGGTGAGCAGCTTCCTGCCAGGGCTCAGTGTTTAAAACCAGACCATGGACTCGGGTGGGGCTGGCTGCGTGTTCCTAGTTGCTAGCGGTTCTGACACTTGTTGAGTTTTCAGCCATTTGTTAAAACTTTTAAGTCAGTTTTGTTTATAATAAAAATATAAATGGATTTTAAAGTTCCATTTTTTAAAGTTACCCTTGTTTTTCAAAGGTATTTTCTAAACAGATCTTTAATAGAATATTTAAACTGTGACTTTAAGGAATGAACACATGACAGAATGGCTCGGGATCTGAGTGGCTGCGTGTCCCAGCCCGAGCCGGCGCAGGGAGCGAGGCGGTTGCGGCCGCGGGAGGCAGCTGGCCCTCTGAGGGAGGGTCCGAGGGCTGCATTCCTCCTGAGCAGGTGTTCATTGGTGCTGTAACTTTTTAAAGGCTTTCTGTCCAGACTTCAAACCTGTTCTCGGGTTTCGGTGGGTCCCTGACACCTGGGACGTTGGTGGCCCTGGTGACGGCCTCTCCTGGCCGGAGCACTGCAGGGCAGTCAGACCTCCAGGCAGAGGCTCCCTGGGAAGGGGCAGTGGCAGGCCTGGCGGCCACCACAGGGCAGGACAGACCTGGGGCCCTGCCGGAGCCGGCCGAGGGCGGGCTGTGGGTGTTGGGGAGGCCCAGAGCCCCCCTCCTGCGGGGCAGCGTCAGCTTGCTAACAACTATAAGACACGTTTTCCTTTGTGTTTGTTTGGTTGTGTTCCTTTGCAGCTGTCACACCTTTTACAGTCATTTGGGAAGGAAAAATGCCCATTTCAAGAATCGTCACATCGAGTTTTCTCTGTCCCCTAATACTGGCATAACACTTCCAGGAGGTTTTTCTTTTTTATATTTAAAAATGTTACTTTTCTGTATGATGTGCATGCGAGTTTACCGTAATTTTTCTTAACACTTTTTAGTGCCGTTTCTAGTATATTCCTGTAAATGTCAGTTACTGAAAATGAGTCCAATGTAAGTAGTTTTAGCTTGTTTATTGCAATGCTGGCCTCAACACCACAGAATAAAAATGGTAGAAAGTACTCTTTGATGTTTCTGGTAATCATGGACCCTTCTCCTGGGGCATTTGTTTTGTTTTCATAATAAAAAGAAAAAAACCAACCACGCATCCTAGCTTTCCGTGGTGGTGTCTTTCTTCATGGTGTGTGGTGTGGTGTGACCACTCCCCTTCCATCTTGGTAAAGGGCCTTCAGCAGCCACGTTCACCGCCTGGGCTGGGGAGGAGCCAGGCTCAGTGCCATCCCACAGCCTTACGCAGAAAGTGCCTGCCCCTTCCTCTCCGTCCTTGGTCCCTGGAGCCCTGGAGTGGGCTGCCTTCATCACTGTCAAGCAGGCGCCATCCCATGCCCTCTTGACTTCCTGTGACACAGGCCCCTAAGTGGTCCAACCCTACCTGAAACGAGGTAGGACAGGTCTTTGTGCTATAGCTGACTGTCATTCGGAACAGGCCCTGGACGTCCTTGAGGGTCACTGGTGAAGGAATTTGGGGGTCAAGGCATCCGAGGACCCTAACACACTGCTCAGAACAGCCTGTTGCTGCCAGCCTGGGACAGACATTCCCAGGGAGGAGGTTCACGCTGGGTACTGGCTAGGCCCACCGCATCAGTCCACATTGGCTTCCAGCATGTCACTGTCCTGTCTGCCCTGGGCAGATGGTGTCTTCTTGTGGGCTAAGCACCTTAGCTCCAGCTTGCCTGTGTAGCCCAGTGCCTGTTAACCTGCACCACTGGCCCTGGTGAGCATGTGCATATCCCATTGCTGCACATGACCTCTGACCACCCTTGGGTCAGGTGCCGTAGCAGGTCTGTGAAGGCAGCTTGCTTTCCTAGCGGGGCTTAAATTGAGGAGCTACAAAGATGTAGACAAGAACAGCCTGGATTGATCCACATTGCTATGGTGCCTCGGTTGGGCAAGTCTCGCTCTCGCAGATGGGACAGTTCCTCCAGCCTGGACACCACGGGGCCAGCAAAGGGACCTGGCTCTAGGGCGGGCAGCTGAGCAGGGCTCCCTCCGGTGGGCCTCCGGTCTGCAGGTGAACACGCATGGCTGTAATGGGAAGCAGGGAACACGCCACGCTCAGGACGAGCTGTTGGCGGCATCTCTGCCCACTAGGGAGGTCTGGTGTCTGCCAGACGGGAAGGAAGGTGCCACCAGGACGCTGCGACTGTGACCGCACTGCCGACAGTGCTCTTCTCTCAGGAGGGCATTTAGCTCTGCTCTGCAGTATTTACTCAGCTTTTACTAAGAGTGAAAGCCAAGTAGGGTCTGAAGAAGACAAAAGCCAGAGAAAGGGAAGGAACCGTAAAGGATGTTTATTTAGAAAAGCAAAACCAGCTTTGACAAAACTCCTCCACGTGTGCATCGCCAGAGGATTTTCACTGCAGCAGAGGGCAAAGGCCCTCAGAATGGCTGTGCAGTGAGGATGGAGTATGCTGAACCCCAAACGGTGGGCAGCTGCAGCCTGGGGTTGGAGGGGGAGCCTGCTTCACAGCCACGTGACAGCTGGAAGTCACTGGAAACTCAGGGAGCCTTGTGCAGGACAAGCTCGCCCATGGGCCCCTGTGCTTAGGAGCCAGTGTGGAGGCCACCACAGGGCACCACATCCCATTGAGATGCCACCACTGCAGCCACCAAGGCTGCTTGTGCGGATGCGAGCAGAGGGATCCGAGAACACGTGTGACAGCAGCTACCCTTTCTTCAGCAGGCAGAAGCTAATATTAGAAACAACCTCTAGAACTCAGAACGGTTGGTGGTTGGGGCTGGGGCTCCTCTTGCTTGACTTGTCTGGAAACATGGGCCTTTCTGCGCAGAACCCTGAAAGTGGGTGTGCAGCCACCAGCTTTGGGGGGACCCGAGCAAGGAGTTGCTGGATTTCTTGGGATCTTACACCTCATCTGGATCTTCGTGGCCTCCCGCTGAGAATTAGGAAGCCATGTGACAACTGAGAGGTGCAAAAGGCTTGATACCTGGCCACGGGTTTAATCACACGATTGTGCACACCTTGGACTGGCCCGTGTCCCGGCAGACCTCAAGCTTGTTTTTGTCTCGGACTAAGATGGCCTCGTTTCCGTACCGTGAGTACCACATGCTTCGGCTCCTGCTCAGATAGGTCCCAGGCGGCACAGATTCCAACCTCTGCTGCTGCTGCTGCCAGATGAGCAAGGAAGTGTCGCGGTATCGGAGGCGAGCATAGCCTTCGGACAGGGCCTTCTCCGCCAGCGGGACCCGGCTCATGCCCCAGACCCAGCTCCTGCCCGCCCAGCTCTGCACTGTATTCACTTGAGCAGTGGGAGGAGGAGTCCTGGCTTAGTTTAAGAAGTCAGAATTCAGACCATCTCAGGTGACATCCTCAGACGGGTGTGTTGTGTGGAAATGAAGATGCCTGAGCATCCCAGAGCCACCTGAGAGCTGTGTAGAGTGGTGCCAGGGCCCCCAGCTCAGCCAAGCACAGCTACGTGGTACTGACAGGGCCTGGACGCCACGCCTGGGGAACAGATCAGGGTTCACTCACTGTGACTCTGACCCCGCAGCCTGGGCCGCTGAGCTTGAAGAGTGTCCAGTGTCCTTTGGGAAGGGACATTGTACAGCCAGACAAACCGAGGACGTTCGTGTGGCCCGCTGTGCACTCAGCTCTCCCTGCCAGCTTTGGAAGCTGCTGCGGATGCGGTCCTTGCACGCTGGCAGGGTTAACCCAAGTCCTTTTTTCAGGACTCTTTCCCAAGTGATGCCTCGAAGGAGGGAGGGTGCTGTCAGTTTCAGGCCTCGGCCCAGGCCCCACAGCAGGGCCAATCAAATAGCGCATGCGACTTTGTCGCCTCTGGGTCAGCCGGGGCTACTCACTAGGGAGGCGTCCAGGACGCGTGCGTGATCGCGGGACTATCCGTGACTACCGGCGAGGCGGGCACTCGGCTGCGAGACGCAGGGTCTGGGTCTGTGGGCAGAGTCGTGTGGCGGCACGGCCAGGCCGACAGGAGGAAGGATCTCACCCCTCCCCCGCCCCAACCCCCCGCACTG
>NW_022900948.1:47705855-47719746 GCF_012274545.1 Fukomys damarensis
CCGCGGGGCGTCGCCGGACCGACGCAGCGCGTGGGCCTTGGCGGGGCGGGGGCGGAGCCTGGGCAAAGGCGCGGGAAGAAGTCGGGACTCAGGTAGGACGAGTGCTGGAGACCAGCCTTGGGGCACCACCGCGATCCTGGGTCCTGACACGGTACTGGTAGTATTTTCCTACTGCTGCTATTATCATCTCGCCAGAAATAATGGATACGATTATTTTTAATTAATTAAATGTTGTAGGGGGCACAGAGTCTCAAAAGGAGATGAGCCTGGCCCACCTGCTGCTCCACTGACTGCTCAAGCAGCCCCGGAAAATAAGGCAAGTTTCCTTCCGCCCTACCTCCACCGGGCCCTGGAAACCCTCATCCTACCTGTCCTTTCCCTTCTTGGCTTTATTTTTATGGTCTTCTCCAAAGCCAATTCAGGAAATTGTCCCCATAGACACCTACGTCCACAGAACCCTGAACCCACAACTGTAGAATGCAGGGTCTGTTTTTTACTTTTATAAGTAAAGAAGATAGGTTTATTTTGTCTCACATTCTGGGCAAAGAGCAAGGAGTGGCATCCGATGACAGCCTTCTGCTTGGCAGGGTCCCCAGGTGGTGTGGAGCATCATGTGGTGAGACATAGGAGGCAGGTGAGCGTGTGTGTGTGTCTGTGAGCACGCTCAGGTGTGCGCATGAGTGCATGTGAGCGTCTAGAATCCACTTAGGGTGTTTGGGTTTTGTTTTTTGAGACAAGGTCTTGCTTTGCAGTTCAGACTGGGCCTGGACTCACTATTAGCCCAGTCTGGCCTTGTACATACACTGCTGGCCTGCATGCAGGCGTAGGAACCAACAGGACAGATGGGGTTCAGAGAGAGACCTCCGTACACATCATCAGCTGACCTTTTTTTTGCTTTGTTTTGCAGAACCGGAGAACGGAACTCAGGACCTTGTGCTTGCAGGCAGGCACCACTGAGCTAAATCCCCAGCCTTGGTCAGCTGATCTTTGACAGCTTTGTTTCTGCATAAACAGGGAAATGTTCAACAAAGCAAAACGGGAACCTGTGAAGTGGGAGAAAACATTTGTAAAGGCTGTTTCTGATAAGGAGTTCCTATCTAAAATGTGTTTCAGACTCATATGGCTCAATAGCAGGAACAACAACGAATAACCCAACCCGATTTAAAGATAGGCAAAGGACCCGAGCAGACAATTTCCCAGAGACGATACGAGGCAGCAGCTGTATGGAGCGGTGCTTGACATCAGCACTCCTCAGAGACATGAAAATTGAGGCTGCAGTGCCAGCCAATGGAGCAGCTCGGGGTCGGGGGTTGCTTTTGAGGCCCTGGTTCCACCTCAACACAAGGGAGCACAGACAAGCAACAAATCAACCCCCAGTGAGACGGTCGCGGCATACCCAGTAGGGTGGCTTCGATCACCTGGGTCAAAGCCAGAGATGCTGAGGGCTATGGAGAAAAAGGGGACCTTGTGAGCTTTGATGGCGGCCATGAAGTCACACAGGCACTGGGGAGACAGTGCGGATTTTTCTCAGAACATTAGAACCAGCGTGACCCTGTGACCCAGTGATGTCACTGTTGAATAGGCTCCAAGGACCTGCTGTCATGCCACAAGAACTACAGGATCATTTATAGTAGCCAAGACCAGAAACCAGCCTCACTGCGCGGCCTGGCCTGGCCTTAAACTCCTAGATTTGAGCAGTCTCCTAAATAGCTGGGACTGTGGCCACACAACATCTTGCCTGGTGAAATATTTTAATTGAATGATTATAAAAATATATATTAAAACTTATGGGGGGGCCGGGGATTTAACTCAGTGGTGCCGCTGCCTGCCCCGAGAGCACAAGGTCCTGAGTTCAACCCCTGGTACCAAAATAAATAAATAATATAAAAATAAAACTTAAAGGGACCAAAGTCCGGGGATTTAGCTAAGTGGTTTGGTGGCCTGCCTTGCAAAGGCAAGGACCCAAGTTCAATCCCCGGTACCAAAAAAAAAAAAAAAAAAAAACAAACAAACAAAAAAACCCTTAAAGGGGCCAGAGATTTAGCTCAGTGACACTGTGCCTGCTTCGCAAAGGAAAGGCAAGGTCCTGAGTTCGATCCTTGGTACCAACTCCCTTCCCAAAAAACCCAAAACTTGTGGGATGTAGCCAAAATCATTTACTGAGGAAAATTTATATATTAAATGCACACATTAGAAAAGAAGGATGGTTGGGCTGGGGATTTAGCTCAGTGGCACTGTGTCTGCCTTGTGAGCGTGAGGTCCTGAGTTTGATCCCTGGTACAAAAAAAAAAAAAAAAAAAAAAAAGGAAAAGAAGGATGGTTAAAAATTAAAACAGTGAGGGGCTGGGGATTTAGCTCAGGGGTTCCTCCACCTGCCTTGCAAGGGCAAGGACCTGAGCTCAATCCCTGGTACAAAAACAAAAATTAAAGAAGCATCTGCCTGAAAATGTCAGAAAAATAGCAGCAAAAATATATCCAAAAGAAGTAGCTGAAAGATTAAAGAAGAAATTAATTTAAATGGAAAGGAACATGGAATAAAGATCAGCAAATTCAAGAGCTGGCTCAGTGAAGAAGGTAATAAAAACAACAAACTTCTGATTAAGAAAAAAGAGGACACACATGACATATTAGGAACTGAAAAGAGGACGCATTATAGAACCTCTTAAAGCTGGGTATGGTGGTTCACACCTGTAATTTCAACTATTCATACATCTGGGGCAGGAAGACCACAAGTTTGAGCTTAGCCTGAGCAACTTAGTGACTTAGTGAGAGACCCTGTCTCAAAATAAGAAAAAGGGCTGGGAATGTAGTTCAGTGGTAGGGTGTCCCTGGCTTTGACCCCCAGTAGCAAAGAAGAAAAGAAGATTCTGGTACTGCCATACATGCATTCTGGCACTCAGCAAGTAAAAAGATGGCAGATGGTGGTGTTACTGGGTCCAAGTCTGTCTACTCACTGCTTGAAAGCCAATACTCAGGAAAGGAATGTTGAGGGGAAGGAAATCAGGTTTATTCAAGGGTTGACACCTTGAGAAGATGGAAGGCTATTATTCCCCAAAGAGGTTATTTCAGGGATCTCAGGTGTGCAAAAGGACTTTTATATGGAAGGAGAGATGGTGAAGGGAGCAACGGGCAGTCAGAGCATGTGCCGGGCAAGGTCTTTGTCATCCAGAGTGTGTCTTTGTATCAGTTAGGGTTCACTAAAGGAAAAGATTTATTACAAAATATATGTGTGATTATATAACGGATTTACAAGATAGGCCTACAATGACCGCCTGTGGAAGAATGCAAAATGGTGGACTGCGCTCTGGATAGCTGGAGGGTCTAGTCAAAGGTCAAAGGGCCAGAGCACACTGCGGAGTCTGGCGTGAGCCTGTGTTGGAAAGCTAGAGTTTGTGCTGGAAGCCTGAAAGAACTTGGACAGATGTCCAAGGGTGATGGTGAAGACCAGAGCTGCTTTGAACAAGATAAAGAAGAGACTTTCTTCTTTCCCTTTTTACTGCCTCCAGGCCACAAGCCTATTGGTTGGTGCCATCCACATCCAGGGCGGGACTTCCCTCCTCAGTTTGTGGCCTGTGTGTCAATCATCCAGACACACCCAGAGCTTTAATAATCTGCTAAGCCAGTGACAGTGAACCTTTTAGAGCTTTCAGTGATAACAAACAGCTGGCTGCAGATACATGTGCCATAGGTTTGCCACCCTGTACCAGGCAGTTCTTACTTGGCACATTGTGGTTAACAATCACTGCTGTTTTTCTTTTTCCTTTTGTCAGCTAGAACATTGCAAGTGACACTGACCTCCCTGAGGCTAGGTCCTGTAATTCTTTAGACAAGCACATACAATGTTCTCTGCAAGTTAAAGCTCAAGGCAATTTACAATTTCTCATATTGATTGAAGCACAGAATTAGTGGAGAAAGAAGGGTGTTAGTATTGCACTATCTCTGAGGGTCGCCACATGTTCTGGTCTGTCAATCTACAGACACTCAGCAGTTAACCTCCTGAGTGTTTAGGTGTGGCAAGGGAAGGGGAGGCAACTCTGCAAAAGACAACCCCTAAAGGAGTGGACCCTGTTATGCAGGAGTTGTGTTTACCCCAGTGGGAGTGGAAGTTACAGGTAACAAGTATCTGTGTGGTGGTAGATTAAAGCTTGAGCCACCAGTTTAAGCCAAAGTGTAGATTTTCAAAGATGATTATGAATAGGATTGTTGACAGGCATGCTGTATGACTCACCTTTCCACTGCTGTGACAAAATACCTGACGTATACAAGGAGAAAAAGTTTATCTCGGCTCATGGTTTCAGAGATTTCAGTCCATGGCCTGCTGGCTCCAAGGCAGAAATACCATGCTAGAAGGGTGTGGTGGAGGAAGGCAGATCACCTCATGGCCTCCAGGAAGCAGAGAGCAGAAGAGTCCAAGAGGAAGGGCAAAGGACCAGATGTAGTCCCTGGGGTCATGCTCCCATGACCCACCCAGAAGAGCAGGTCACTAATCTTCCACTTGTTTCTCAAGCCATTCATGTTGACAATTAAGATGGACTGTCACACTTGTGCATTTCACAGGTTGATTGACACATGTGTGTATCCTGGCTCTATCAACGGAGGGAGCTTTGAGGCAGCCACAGGCTGGTAGCAGGACACCTGCTGCCCAGTCTTGATTTCTAACACCACTCTCCAATAAAAGGAAGTCCCCCAACTCGGAGAAATGGCTGATTCTAGGGTTATGTGGGAAATGCACAAGATGAGCTGGTGTTAGAAAGCAAAACAAAACACCCAGAAGGGCAGGGGTGGATATCTAAGGACACAGAAGTCAGCCTGTGGGCGTGCCCAACTGCCAAAGCTGAAGTGATAGGAGCAAAAGAACTGTGAATAAAAGTGGCATTGGATTTAGCACCCAAAGTGTAAGAAATAAGCCACGAGGGCTGGGGTGCGGCTCGGGTAGAGCTCATGCCTATGTGCTCAGAGCCCTGAGTTCCATCCACAGCATTGCAAAAAAGAAAATAGATGAACAAATACACCTGATTTCATACTGACCTAAATAAATAACTGAAGAAAACCAATGGGAGAGGAACACAAGTCTGGTGTGTGAAATTCCAAGTAAATTGCACACATATTCTGCCTTTCTCAGCGTGTGCAGTTCAGTGACTCCTCCTGACGGGACAGCGTGGAAAGGAGGGGTCACCGGACAGTGGAGAAACCTGATCTCTATGGCTTAGCCCAGGTGACTTTAGCCTCAGCCATGGCAGCGATGTGTGGGGACCTCTGCCCTGGAGGCAACATGACGAGACCGTCTCTGCGGTCTTTCTTCCAAAAGCACCCGGCACAGGCTGCTCATAAGAGCGACCTCAGACAGATCTGGCTGAGGTCCGTCTACCACACACCGCCCCATGATCTTCAGACCTGGCAGGCTGGGGCCTCGCCCTGCCTGGGTCTGCTCAAACCTCACCCTGACCCCTGCAGACCACCCTACATCCATCTTTGTATTCTTTGAAAACACTAAGAACAGTGGCCCCGGCGACAGTTTTGTGTTTTATTCGGTTCACTTTGGTTTGGTTTGTAGGTAGCCCGGGCTGGCCTCGAACTCAGAATCTTCCTGCCTCAGCCTCCTAAGCCAGAGCCACAGGTGTGCAGCACCACGCACTGTGGCTGTCCCCGCAGCAGGTTTGTCCAGAGCCGATCTCCTGTCGTTCCTGAAGCAGAGATTGTGCCCGCTTGCTCTCAACCCGGTATCCTGAGGTGCACATCTGGAAAGAGGTGGGGGCTGGGGGAAGATGGGGCTCAGGAGCCCAAGCACATGGGGCATCAGCGGGGCTGTGTGACCCTGCATAGGTGCTGTGCCTATGTCTGCACGCACAGGGTGGTGCCGGCGGGTCCTGGTCACCCTAGGGTGGGGTGGGCCGTCACTCACTGAAGGTCCCAGGACCAGCCTGCCGTGGGCAGGGAGGCGGCTCCTCTCCACTGCTTTTCCAGGTTGTGTCCTGGGCGAGAGGCAGGATGGGGGCTTTAGAGGCAGAGTGTCCTGCGGCGTTATGGGAGTGACAGAAGCCAGCCTGGGCCCTGCAGTACAAGATGCCGGGGTTGCAGCAGTGGTGCTAGTGATAGGGTCACAGGCTCAGCTTCTCTATGGCGGGACCAGGACAGCTGTACTCATGCAACTGTCAGTGTCGAAAGCAAGCAACACTGCCCACATGACCATGGGCCTCTGCTGTCCAGGGAGAAGGCGTCTGCATGGCCATAGAGAGCCCGCCAGAGCAGACACTGCACACGGACACTGTGTGCTTTTGATTGGAGATGACAGGCAAGAGTTTTCCTGTTTGGGGTTTTTGGCAGTGGTTTTGTTTGTTTGTTTTTTGTTTGATACCATGGATCCAACTTGGGTCTTTGCGCTTGCAAGGCAGGTGGCAGAACCACTGAGCTAAACCCCAGGCCCCGACAGTGGTTTTTTTTTTTCAGCAGTTTTGGGGGGATGGTGTTTGCTGTTTTATCCACTTTTGACCCAAGCTTGTCTCTAAATACTTTATTATGGGAAAATTGTCACACAATTTAAAGGAGAGTGAGGTAAATATTGAAATTTTCTACCAGCTAAGTAATTAAAAATCCTGAATGTACAAACAAAGGAAGTTCATTAAAAAAAAAAAAACAAAAAAACTAGGAAAAACCAGTCTGCAATCCTAGCATTTGGGAGGCTGAGGCAGGAGGATCACCAGTGCCAGTCCAACCTAGGCAATTTAGTAATTTAGCAAGAACTGTCTCAAAATAAAAACTAAAAAATGGGCCAGGGATGCAGCTCAGTGCAAATGCTCTGGGTTCCATCCTTAGTACTAAAGGGGTGGGGGGGATAAAGGCAAGCCACACAGAGGTTCCTTAAAGATTTTTTCCTAAATTGTCCAAACCTGGATCTGCTGGAGAGAGCAACTTCTCAGACTCTCCTAATACCTTCCGTGGCCTGAGAGAGAGTATGAGACAGCATTTGACTCTTGCCTGGGGGAGCAATGTACAGAATTTATTTGTTTTCTTGTTTTGTTTTGGCACCGAGTTGAGCTCAGGGCCTGGAGCTTGCCAGGCAGGCACTGTGCCGCTGAGCTAACATGCCCCACCCTGTTTTGTTGTTTGAAATATGATCTCACTATGTATTTCAGGCTGGCCTTGAGCTTGCTGTGATCTTCCTGCCTCAGCCTCCTGACTGTTGGGATTACAGGCGTGCCCCACTATGTCTGGCTCACTTAACAGAATTTATGACCAGCAGGACTGTGCTGGCCACCACGCTCCGGGTTACCAGCTTAACTTCCCCAAGGAGCACTGTCCTTTTTACAAAAGCCTCTACCCTGCTGGACTGCCCAGGCCAGTCTGCATTTTCCTGACTCGAAAAATAAAATCCACTCCCAAATGAAGCCCTCTATGCTTCATTTTAGCACTGTTGTGATTTCTAATTTCCACAGTAGGTAATTGCTAAGAGGGCAGGGAAGTGGGGAGTCGGTGCTGGGGTTCCTGAGTGGGTAAAGAGGATAGAGTGGATTTTCCATGTGTTGGGAAAACAGGAAACTTCCATCCCCAGTCTCGGACCAGCTAGCAGGACCCCAGTGCAGCCCACATGGGGAGTGTGACTCGGGTGAAACACCAACACTGAGCTGGGTGTGGTGCACACCTGTCATATCCCAGCACTCGGGAGTTTGAGGCAGGAGGATCGCTGTGAGTTCCAGCCCAGTCTGGGCTACATAAGTGAGCTCGAGACCCTGCCTCCAAAACCAAACAACAGCAACAAAGAAAGCAGGGTTTTCAAAAAGAGCCCAGACGGGCAGAAAGCTTGCAGGTCTGCGGCCCTAGCACTGCAATCAGTACTCCTGTGCTTTCCAGAGCCTGGGCTTGTGAGCTCCCTGGAATCCGGAGCAGCTGGGGTCCCTGCTCCTGAACTTCTGCTTGCAGGAAGAGCTTGGCATCAGTTTCCAGCAGCTGCTCTCACAATTGTCCCCAAACTTGGTGACTTCCAGTAACGGTGCTGGGGGTCGAGGGGTGATGGCGATAGCAGGCTGTGGGCGGTGTCGCGCTTCCTGGAGGTACTGGGTGGGCGGCTCTGCTCTCTGTCCTGGCAGCTGGTGAGCACGTCACCCCGTTTCTGGC
This sequence comes from Fukomys damarensis, assembly GCF_012274545.1. Lineage (NCBI taxonomy): Eukaryota > Metazoa > Chordata > Mammalia > Rodentia > Bathyergidae > Fukomys > Fukomys damarensis. Next base: position 47,713,968 of record NW_022900948.1, read on the forward strand.
TCGGTGGTTGTGTAAGCTTCTCTTTTCCTGTGTCCCTGTGAGGACACTCGTTGGCTTAGGGCCACCCAGATGAACTAGGGTGAGCTCCTTACCTGCAAAGACCTTTTCCCAGCATGAGCCCATTCTCATGTGCCAGGGACACCTCTTTTCCAAGTCCACCACACGCCCTGTTAGAAATCCGGACACAGAAACTGTGCAGTTGGTTATTTGGCCAAGTCCCGGCTCAAAGCAATGACAATACTGTTTGTCTTAGGAAAAGGGGCAAAAGGCACAACAGCGCGTTCAGTCGTTCCCTCTCGTCACCTGGGAGGCTGAGCCCAGTGAGTCACCGGAGGATCCAGAGCTGGGGAAAGGCTCCACGGCCATGGCTCTGATGTGATGTTTCAGTCCTAAGCATGTCTGGCCCGGGTGCTGTCTGCCAGAGGCGGAGGTGTGGCCTCCAGGTGAGGGCCTGACCAGGTTTTCTCAGGCAGGAGCGGCCACTTCTGCGGGCCCTGAGGTTTCCAAGGGGCAGGGCATTGGCATTTCCCAGTGCTCGGGTCTCTCAGCCCTGCTGCCCCAGCCGGGGATCTGACGGGATAAGAAGCCATGCCGGCCGGAAAACTTGGCATTGTCAGAGCCGCCCAGTGTTTCTAGAGTGGATGACAGTGCTTTGTGTGCTGCCTGCGGGCCCTCCGCTTCACATGCTGGGAGTCGGGGTTGTCACCCCAGCATCACCAGGGCTCTCCGATGCTTCCCAGCCCCATAACTGGTCACAGATGCCCACGGTTCTGACAGCTGCCCTTCCTGCCCCCTCTTCAGGTGTGCCTTTGCCACTTGTCACATCCACGCCAGCTGAAGCAAGGCCAGCCAGTCCCTGGAGCAAGTTGCAGGCACTCGACATGAGAACGGGGGCTGCTGGGGGCTCAGCAGGATGGACTGTACCTGCGGGAGAGGTGTGGGGGCTCAGGGCACCGGGACCTCCTGGACTGGGGCAGGTCTGGGCTCCTTGCCCTGCTCTGGCCGCCATGGTAGGAGGTGAGGGCACAGCTGGGCTGAGGTCTCCAGGCCAGCAGTGTCAGCAAAGACCTGTCATGAGGGCAGCAGCGAGGACAGACCGGCATCCAGTGCCCGGGAGCAGAGCCATGAGGAGCAGGCGGGGAGGGACAGACCATGGACCTTGGCTTGCACTTTGGCCCTGGGGAACAGCAGAGGGGAGGCCTCGGTCTGGGGGAGGGGAAGAACAGTGTGCCCAGGGGCTGCAGGGGTGCGTGGTGAAGTGCTGAGCAGCCAGGGCTGAGGGATCCTCTCCACCCTGGGGCCAGGCAACCACCAAGGGGCCTCCGTGTGCAGGCCCAGAGCAGGGTGTGCGCATGAACCTCCAGACCATGCAGGGGCAGCGAGGTGGCTGAGGTCGCTGGGAAGCCGTGGAAGGTGCCGAGGACCTGTGGGTGGCAGGGGTACTGGCTGCCCTGCGTTGTGGCCCTTCCAGCACATGGGGGTGGAATAATCTGAGGACGTGGCACCCCACAGCAGGGACACTCTACATGTCTGAAAATCAAAGCGGGTGAGGTGTGAAGCTGTTTGCTAGGGAGGCCCTGGGCCAGCACTGCTCTTGACCTAGACAGAGCTGGAGACTTGAGTCCAGCTCTCTGCCCTGGTCATGCTGTCCTGCCCTCACTCACATGAGACTCCCCAGGCTCTCCAAGGTCAGCCCCAAGCACAGGCCAGACAGGCCAGACCTTGGGGTCCCTCTTTGGGTTCCAGGTCTCAGGAGGCCACCTTGCAGTCTCTCCGGCTGAGGAGGGGCCTGGGCTCAGTCTTTCCAGGCTTAGAATGTTGGCTTCTCCGCTAGATGGAACCAAGGCACCTGGGCCGGCCCCAACGTGCCCTTCCTCGCAGCCCGCCAAGCCTGGTGGACCTTGGAGACCACTCAGTAGGGGGCACTCAGTGGGGGTCACTCAGTGGGGGTCACTGCATCTCCCCGGATGTATAGTGGGATACAGGGTTAAGTAGTTGGCTGCTGAAGTTGATTTGCTCACAGTGAATTTTCAGTGAGCCGTGAGGAGGGATGAAGGACTTCCCGGTATGTGGCACGGCGGGTTGGACCTTGGATCCTGCTAGAGCAGGAAGCCGGGCACAAAAGGTCACGCACGGGGTCGTGCTGTGTGTGAAGTGTCCAGGTCAGGCACATTCACAGAGGCAGAGAACTCCAGAGCTGGTGGACTAGGCGATAACAACGGAGGGACTGGGGTCCCTTGTGGGGTGGCAGAAAGGTTCCGGGGTTTGGAGAGCTTGCCATGGGGTCTAGCAGGTGGGATTGGCAAAGCGCCTGCCCCCTGGCTGGGGAAGGCCTAGAGAGGCCCACGCTGGAGGGGAACTGGACACTTGTCAGGGTGGCTGAGATGCAGGCTCCCCCTGGGCTCTTGTGGGCTCCTGACGCTGTGGGGTGCTGCTCCCCCTTTCCCTAAGCTGCCAGTGTGCAATAGTTGCGTCAGCCAGGAACATGCTCGATGGCACTGGGTCCAAAGTCACCTGTGGGTTTAGCTGAGCAGGCTTGGCCACCCCCGGTGGGGCTGGGCCTCCCTTTGAGCTGCATGGAGGGACCTGATGTGCCGGGAGAAGGCTGCAGACGTCGGAGTGCACCCCGTGAGCCCCGTCACTCTGCACAGCCTTAACCCCAGCACCCGAGCCCAGGCTGCCCTGACTCAACAAGAGCCTCAGGGAGGCCCCCAGTACCTCCCAGCTGTCCCCAGTCGCCCCTGAGAAGGCGCTCAAGCACAGCCACACCTAGCAAACCTGCTGAGACCACCGCTTAGGGTCCCATCCATGGACCACATCCCTGGACTTAATTTAGAAAGTTGAAGCAGCTTGCAGCAGAAAGTCTTTATTTTGCCTTCTCAGATGAAATGTAAAGATTCCACACCCAGCAACCTAGGCAGGCACACTCTGACTCCAGTGGGCCAGATGGTCTTTTTTCTACACCTATAACTTCCCAGGAAATTGTGACAGCTGGATTTGCATGATGCAGCTCCAAACGGAATTTGCAAAATGTGTGTTCACGGGGTTGGATGTAGGAATAATTCCTTCACCCAGTCATGTTGGGAAGCGTGGAAACAGCCTCTTCTCCTCCCTCATGAATGGAGCCAGAGCTCAGGAAATATTTTCTGGCTGGAGGATGGACAGGGATGTGGCAGGGATGGGTGGGTGGAGGCTGAATGGTCGGAAGGAGGTTGAGGGGTGTGGGGATGAGTGCAGGGAGGTGTGGAGGGGAGGGTGCAGGGTTTGGGGAGAACGGATGGGGCGGGTGGAGGAATGGAGGAGGGACGGACTGCTGCTTTGGCCTTCCTGGGATCCTGGCTGTGGGACATGGGCCCTGAGCTCAGCTGTGAGTCTTGGGTTTGCTTGGGGAAACCAGGGATGGGAGAAGGGCTGGTGCAGCTGTGTGGTTCCCTGGGGAACGGACGAAGGTGACAGTGTGGAGGTCTGGGTGTGCATCTCGAGCTCCCAAGCCCACCGTGTACAAAGGGGCATGGTGTCCCTGCTCCAAAACCGCCCTCACTGCTGCCGCTCAGTGAGGGCAACTCTGTGCCGAGGCTGTGAGGACAGAGCTGGGCTGGTTGTACACTCAGATTTCCCCTGTGCGGCCGCCCTTGAGACTGCATCATCATCTCGTCCTAAAAAAGCAAATCAAACAAAGCAAATCACTCAGCCAGATGCCTTGCAGACAATGACTCTGCTTTCAGATGTGGGTTCAAATCCTGCCTCTGCAGGCTGTCACCTTGGCCAGGTCAGTCTCAGGTGGGGATTTAAAGGAACAGCAAATGCAAAAGCCCTGGTCCTCAGTGGGCAGGGCCAGGTGTCTGGCCTACGCTAGGAAGCTTAGAGCAGATGATCAGGTGGACCTGTTGGTGGGTTAGGCCTGGGGGGAAGTAACGCAGGCTCGGATGACCCTGCAAGGTGCTGGTGACGTTAGCTCCCTTGTGGTTTGGCTCTGTCCAGTCCCGGGGTATCTGTCACCCCTTCCACCTGCACATGGCTGAGCCCGAGGCTGTGGCAGAGGTGGTGGCTGGGTCAGCGCACCCCACTGTTCTCCCCCATCTGCATGCTACACCCGAGCACGCTCTCAGGATAGTTTCTGCCCCACTGTTCATTCCTTCACATCTGTCCCACCGAGGAGCCTCCCGAGGGCCGTCCCCACCTCCAGATCGGGAGCTAGGACCAGGGAGGTGTCCTGGACTTCGGCTGAGCTGAGCAGGACTGGGCAGTTAGAAACACAAAGAGGTTTATTAGATGGAAATTTAAAGTATGTGTCAAAAAAACAATGCAGGGGAGAGAGAGAGAGAGAGAGAGAGAGAGTATTGTGATCAGGAGCCAGGTAAATTCCAGGGGCTTGGGGGGTCGGGGATGCATGTCCTGCTCCTCAGGTCATCCATCCAGCAACTGGGCCAGAAAGCAAACCTTTCGCCTTTGTCTGAAGCTGAGAATTGCTGCTTCCTTGCGGTGGAGGCCTGGGGGAGAAAGTAATTTACAGGTGAAAAGCACAGGCTCAGAGCCCAATTTATAGGCTTATTGCGTCTTTAAGACACGTAGGAATTTTTTGGAGATTCCTGGAAGAGAAAAAGGCTTGAATAAGTTTTGTGTCCTGAGCTCCAGGTACAATTTTAAAATTCCGACTTTTCTTGCCTCTTTTTTACCTACCTGTATTTTCTCTATTCTACCTCCAGACCCAGGGCAGCCCCTTCAGCCTGGGTCTCTCTGCCCTCAGATCCACCAGGGGGCAGCAGAGGAGCGCTCGCGCTGACACCTCGGTCGGGCGGCGGCCTCGGGAAGGCCAAAGGCGGCGAAGCGGGCGCGCTAGAGACGCCGCTGAGGGGCTGCCCCGGGGCCAGGCCAGCCCGGGCCTCGGGCGGGAGATAGGGCGGCTGGTGTTCCGGGTGCCTGCGCAGGTTCAGCTGAGGCTGGAGCTCGCCTTGCTCTTGGCCCCTCAAATTCACCGGAGATGCGGGGGGGGGTCCGCCCGGGGCCCAGTCTTCTCTGCACCTGTGAGGAGTCCGCTCAACCCCGCCAGCCCCTTCCGGAACTCTCCACAGCCCACGCCCGGCACTGGGCCTCCTTCCGTCTCAGTGCGCAGGGGCGCGGCCTGACTGCAGAGGCCACCCCAGGACCCTCTCTGGGCTTGTAGCAAGGAGGGGTGGTCACCCAGCCAGGCGTGCGCCTCCGCCAACAGCCGAGTCCCTGCGGGAAGGGCTGGGACCTGCCGCGGTCCCCGGACAGCGAGGAGAACCCAGGGCCCGGAAGGAGCCCGGATCGTGAAATGCCAGCCTGAGACTGCGCGCGCGCCTGTCAGCGCTGTCCCCCACCCTCCAGGACAGTCCTCGGTCTTCAGACGGGAATGGGGTCTCTCAACTTAATCAGATGACAAATTCTGCCTCTGACCCAGCTCTGTCCCCCGAGACCAGGGAATCCGGCCGGGGGGTGGCCCTCCTCGCTCTGGGGAGACTTGGGCCACATGTCGCCGGTCTCGAGTTACTCGGCCAGGCAGTCTGATGGGCCCGGCCGGGTGCGCCCTCCGGTCTGTCCTTCCGGAAGGGCCGCGCGAGGGCGCCCCGCTCGATAGGGGCCTCCTGTAAGGTCCGGCGGCCCGTGTGAACGGGGAACTCAGGAACAGCGACCGGCCATCGCGACGAAGGGCGCCACGGGTCCGTGAGCTCTGGGGAGAGAGAGCCCAGTTCCCCGTCAGCTCTCGCCGCAGCCCCGCCCCCCAACTTTGGCGGACAGCGTGGGGCCGGAAGTGGGG
>NW_022900948.1:47720938-47785654 GCF_012274545.1 Fukomys damarensis
GGGCCAGGGGCGCTGGGGGAGCAGGACGCCGCCCCCGTCTTGGCGTCGCCCCTCCTGGCCAGAATTGGGGGGCAAGCCGCCCCCTAGGGAGTACCCGGCGCTTCCTTAAGGTGGCCTTTGTCGCGGCAGAGGCACGCGGGTAGCCGCAGGGCCAGGGAGGAAAATGTCCGCTCCTCTGGTCGCAGCCGCTTTTCTTGGCCCCTTCGAGGGAACTTGAGTGGAGTTAAGCAGAACCGGGGCTCGTGGACTCCCCCCGCGCGCTTTGAAGGTGTCCCTGGATGCAAGGGCGGGTCAGCCCCAGGCCCGCTGTCTAGATAGCCCCTGTCCCCGCGCCCAGAGCAAGCCCGAGTGGACAGCGGCCATTCTTGTGGACTTCGGGAATGAAGTGAGTCACCCTGGATCCCACAGCTCCAGCGGCGCCGGCCTCTGCCCTCCTTGGTGTCGGCCCTTCTGGGCGGCTAGGGCCCTGCTCTGGGGTGGATGACAAAGGCGAGCCCTGCGGGGCGGAGAGGAGCGTGCAGAGGCGATATTCCGGGAGTCTGGGAGAGGGAGTCTCGGTGCCTGCATGCACAACGTTGGGGACAGCGCGGGGTCAGACACCGCCTTCACTGTGTCTGCCCCTCTGGTCTGTCTGCACAGCTGAAGAGACTCACCCGCTGTGGCTGGGCCAGGGCGGCTGCCCCTTGCACGGCTGGGCACTGACTGCAAAGAGGCTGAGGCGGGCACAGGCCAGGGTGGGTGGAGGTAGGGAGGAGCTCAGCCTGGCCTGCAGGCGCAGAGTTCTCCGGCTGCTGTGTGACAGGAGGAGGGGATCCTGGCTGTGGCCGGAGGTTCTACTTTAGTCCCTGTGCTAGAAGTTCCCACCAGAGACACCTGAGGTGGCAGGAATGGGCAGTCCTGGCGCCAACACAGTCCCCTTGAGCCCCCAGCCTGGCCCCAGTAGAGGGTGCTGAAGGGGGCTAGGGAGACTCAGATGGGCGTGTGACCAAGGGGCCACATGTGCAATTCATTGAATACTGGCTGTCATCTCCCATGAGGGAGGCAGCACTGTGAGGTCCTCAGTTTCCCGCGGTAACCACCTTGTGGCAGTGTGTTTGCTTAGAGAAGGCTCCCGGTGTCCTTGGCACAGTTGGCGAGTTGGGGCCTCACCTGGACACCAGTGCTGGCACGTGCCGCCCTTGTGCGTAGGGCATACCTTGTCCTCTATTCTCTCGTCTTGCATGTAGGGAAGAATCAGTCCCTGTGGTCTTTGTGCGTCCCTTGCCAGCTCAGGGACGGCTGCAGGCGACCAGGGCGTGCCAGGTGGTCCCATCTACACACTCACAGAAAATAAACACGTTCCTGGGCCGCATGCAGGTGGCCGCCGGACCTCACGCCTCTAGCTGGCCGCCCTTGGACGTGTGGGAAACCCACTTTCTTCTGGGCGGAGGGAAGGTGTCAGATGTCATCTTCATCCGTGGCAGGCGGGTCACAAGGGAAACACGGCTGCCCTCTCACCTGTGCCGCCTGGATGCCACCTGATCCCCAGGAGGGGCTGCCCTGATTTGATTCGTAGATGGGACAGTTTGGGAGACTCACTCTGCTCACCTGAGTAGTAAGTGGCAAAGCTAACAGAGGAGCTTCCTCGGCTGTTGAAATAAATCCTGCCCTCAGACCCTTCCAGGGCTCTCTCGAGCCCTGCTGGCTTTCTGACTCCCTGTCCTGTGTGGTTCCTGCCTCTTTCTCCAGACAGCTGGGGCAGGAGGTCATCTGGATGCTCTGCGGGGTCCCTCTTCTGGGCACAGCTGGCTGCCCCTTTCTCCTTGTCATGGAGGTACACAGGGACTGGCCCAGCTCTAAGGCTGGTCTCATGTACCACGCTAGAATGCCACAGGGTTCCACGGTGACATCCTATCCTGTTTTCTGAGGATTTGGAGTTCCCCTCCCGCTTTATCTCAGCCCGGTTATTGGCCTAGAGGAGCCTCTTAACAGTGTGCTGTCTCTGAGCTCCTGCTGTATGCAGATCTGGGGACTAGGAGACGCCACTGAGAGGCCCCCACTGCCTGCTTTGTTGGGTCCCCCTGAAGTGGGCAGGATGCAGTTTTTTTCAGAGTGGCTGGAAGCCACCCTGGGTTTAATTGAGCTAATTAGGGTGGCCACAATCTGCTCCTGAGGAAGGGCCAGGCATCTGGGGTGCTGTCCCAGCAGCCAATGTTGCCCTGTGGTGGCCACTTCCGGGGACCATCCAGCTCGGTCTTGCCCATATCACCCCGGTGTCTGCTTCTCACTGGTCACTGGTGGCCACTCTGCAGAGCAGAGCAGAGCAGACTGGGCTCACACTCCCACCCTGGCTGTCCCTTCTGTGTCCCTTTTCCATCCGTGTCTGTCACGTGCAGTGTCCTGGCTGGAAGATCTCCCCACTTGCAGCCTGGTTCTTCATGGGGAGCCGGCTCGGGGTCCCTCCTCCAGAAGCCCCCCCCGATTTCTCTCTCAGGCCTCCGAGGCTGCACACGGTCCAGTTGTGCATGCCTTGTCCTGTCCACCCGGGCGACTGCAGTGGGGCCATCGAGTACAGAGGCTTCCTGTGGCCAAGGTTCACCATGTTGGGGTTCTGGGGTGCAGAGAAGGGGACAAAGGGAGGCTAAGTGCAACAAGGCACTTTTTCTCTTTGGGTAGAGTTTCTTTTTTTTTTAAATTTGCGAACAGCTCAGGCTCTAGGAAGTTCCCAAACAAATAACTTGCAGGTGAGTCGGTGGCTCCCCGTTTCCTTCCAGCCTCTCTCTGCCTCTCTTGATTTCTGTGACCTTGACACTGGAAGGTCATGGACTCTTTGCAGCTCTCTCCCCCTTTGCGGCTGTGGAGGGACCTGGATGCCTCAGATTTGGGCTCTCACCTGCAGGGTGGCCCAAGAATCGATTAGCTGTGTCCCATCGCCAGGACTTGAGTTTAATTTCTCCACGAGGACGGGTTGAGCCAGTCTTTGTTGTGACCCCCTTAAAGACTCTTTGAGAGGATGTCAGTGGGATTTCTCCCTTTGCCTCCCTCCTCTTCCTCTTCTCTCCTCTTCCGCTTTCCCTCTCTTCCTTCCCTCCTTCCTTTTTACTTCTTTTCCCCTCCCAGTTTGGACTGTTGCCTGTTTCATTTCATCGGTGTGATCTGCCACTGTGGTTACTTATCTGGGGTGCGGTGGCCTCGGGCCAGCGGCGGGGACTGCCCTGGCTCCTGTCCCCGGCCCCTTCTGCCCCTCCCTGGCCCTTGCCGACTTCTGACATGAGATGTTCCAGGCTCTTTTCGTGTTTCTCTTTGTCCTGGCTAGGAATTGGCTGTTTCTCCAAAGAGCACTGCTTGCTTGGTAGTGGAGGGGGAGTTTAGAAGCCAAGGTCAGTTGAGGGGTGTTCAGGGCTCCTGGGCTGTTCCTGGTTCCAGGCCCTGTCATTGTCACACCTGGGAATGAGAATATAGGTGTGCACACACGCGTGTGTCTGTGTAACACATATATGCCCATATGTATCACCTGTGTGCTTGTTTCTCATCATACCAGCACTACCAAATAGAAGTGTAGCATGACTGCCTCTGTCTTTAGACACGTTGGGGCCAAGTTCTGTGACTTATTCCGGTACGCCGAGGCAGGAGGATTACAAGTTGGAGGCCAGTCTAGCAAGTTAGACCCTTTTGCAAAATTAAAAAACAAAAGAGGGGGCAGGGGATTTAGCTCAGTGGTTTCACCTCCTGCCTCACAAGTGCAAGGACCCGACTTCAATGCCTGGTACCCCCCAAAAAAAGGGGGTGCCAGGAATGTAGCTCAGTGGTAGAACACTTGACTAGCGTGTGTGAGGGCTTGGGCTCAATTCCTAGCACTGCCAAAAAAAAAAAGTTTTAAGGCCAGTGATGTAGCTCAGTGGTGCCAGGCCTGCCTGGCAAGTGCATGGTACCGGGGGAAAAAAAATTGTAGTGGTCATATTAAAAAAGTAAGAATGTGTAATACTGATTTTAATAACGTGATTTACTTAACCAATGCAGCCTGAACCTTCGAGGTGAAAATCAGATCTTTGGTGGTGCTGACATGTCACTCTTTTTACAGGTAGAGCACAGGTGTACCTGTCCCATGAAAACACAAGCACACACCTGGGGCGTCACAGTGTCACACGGGGAGGTTGCATAGGAAACCTGTCTGAAGAGGCTCGTTGGAGACAGTAGTGAAATGAGGCTGAGGAGCCCTGATTTCCCAGAGTTCCTGTTTCTCCCTGGTGGGGCTGTGTGGCTGTGGTAAGGGCTTGTCTGGGGGGCCGGGTCCCGAGACTGTGGTCAGGAGCCACCGAGGAGATGAGTGTGAAGTCTGCCCGGGCTGCAGAGGGCGGAGCCTGGCACCCTCGTGGGTGTATGGACCCAGAGAACCGGCTGTGGGCTGGACCAGGAAGAGCCAAGGAGGCCAGTGTGGGCCTCGCAGAACCGGGAATGGGGCTGAGCTGCCCTGGACGCAACCCTGCTGGGGCTGCTTGTCCTGTGGAAGGCCACTGCTCTGGCCTGGGCCGTGACCCTGGGCTGCCCGCTCTGAGGTCCTGGCATTGGTCCCTTCCCCGGGTCAGCTGTCTGGGCCACGCTCTGAGCTGGCGGTGCAGGTCTGGGTAGGGGCAGTGCTGCAGGCTGGGTCAGCTGTGTCTGCAGCCGGCCTCTGTCTGACTCACCTGGCCCCGGGTCTCTCTCTGCAGAGGGAACGTGGTGGGTTCTGTGCCTAGACTGGCCCTCCTCAGTGCTCTGGGCACAGGGACTGTGCAGAGTTTCACAGAATTTCCACGCCAGCATATTATTTCTTTGTCCTCCACTGATTTAATCATGTAAAGAGCATTATGTTCAAAGCCATGAAGACCTAAGCATTGAGCCCCACAGGCTGCCCCAGGCTGTCCTTCCCCCTGCAGTGTCCTGTAGCCAGCCTGGTCCCCTGGATCATCTGTGCTCAGCCACACCCAGCATGTGGCGCGGACCCCACTTGGTCATCCCTACCTAGGTGCCCCCTTCTGGTGCCCCCTCTGCGTCGCCCCCGCCCCTGGCGCTCCAGTGTCAGCCTCTAGGCTGTCCCAGGGGTTCCCAGTGCCAGCCCCTGCCCTTTGGCCCCTCATGGACTCCCTTTTCCCTTTCTTTCTGCCTGGCTCCTATAGCCCTCTGCCTAGAGCTTTCCTGCCCCCTTACCAGCTCTGGTTGCCAGGAGGGCTCCCGGTCCCTTCCTGGCCCTTTCCCTGTGCTTTGCATTGTCTGTGTTTATCCCCAAAGCCCTCAGCACAGGCTGGGCAAACAGGAAGTGTCAGATGAGAGGAGAGCAGAGCTTTGTGCTTGTGCCGAGAGCCACTTTAATGACCTCGCCCTTCAGCCCTGCGCCTGGGATGCGGTGGCCACCGACAGGTCATCAGAGATACCTGCCCTAATGAGCTGCTCGAGTGGCCACAGAGGTTCCCCTAGGTCAGTCTTACGTGAGATGACAGTGGCCACCTGAAGCTGTCAGGAGGATCTAGAGTGAAAATGTGGGGCTGTCTCAGAATCCTGTGCCTGTGCCACAGGCCTGGGTGGCTGTTCCGTCACTCCCGCAGGTGGACACGGCCCTCGCTTCCTTCCTGTGGCATCTGGAATTGGGGCCCCAGCAGCAGCTGCTTGCCTTCATCCCCCACTGGCTCCCCGTGCAGTGTGGTGCACAGGAGGGCTCTGTCCCTGCCCCTGTCCCTGACCCTCCCACCTGTCTGCAGGAGACTCCTTGCCCCAGGGGAGCGACACAGTCCTGGCCACACTTCATTCTGAGATGGCTGCGGGGACCTGAGATGTCACTCCAGGGCCCCGGGCAGACCAGAGCCTGCCGTTGTCCAGGATGTCGGATAAAGGATGAAGGAGCCTTGCATCCTTGCTCTGCTGCTTCTCAGCAGTGGCTCCTGGGCTGGGTGGGTAGGAGAGGAGACTGCAGGCTTTGCTGTTGCTGTGGGTCAGCTCTCTGACAGCCCCTGAGCCTTGGGTGACTGCTGGAGGTGGTGGCCGAGCCCCAGAGCCAGGAGGGAGTGGGTGGAGGGGATAACTGCCACCTACAGTTGGGGCTGGGTTGGCTCCTGGGGACAGGTGTGCCTGTGCAGGGTGGTTCTATGCGGGTCAAAGCCTCCTGGTTTGTCTTGGGAGGGTTTGGTGGCTGGGTTGGGTGGGTCTGCTCTGGTCACTGCATGGGGAAGGGACAGCGAGGGGTGGCCCAAGGTTCACTGCTCAGTGGGTTGAGGGTTCTCCCAGCCAGGGCTCACCTCTTGCCCTGGGCGCTCAGGTGACTCGTCATACATGGGGCCCCATTGTATGCAGGTGAGCAGGGTGGGTAGGGAGCCGGCACCCAGCGAGCCACGAGGGTCCCTGGCCTGTCTTGTCTGCTGCATCTGTCGTCTCCTTGCCCGTTGGCAGAGCACCTGCTGCTGGGCGTTGGGACACAGAGGTGTGGGCGCCTGGGTATGGCAGACCCGGGGTGTGTTGGGGGAGAAAACAGAAAGGAAGAGGCCAGGCTGCTGTCTGGCAGCGCATCCTCAGGGCTGGCTTCCTGTCCGTTGGTGGCCCATGCCTTTCTCCTTGTGTGCCGTGTCCTTGTCCAGCCCTGGCCCCAACCGAGGCTTAGGTGCAGCTCAGCAGGGGTTCTGGGGTGGGCGGGCTCCGTGCTCCGGGCCCTCGTTCTCTGCCAATGGAATTCCCCTGCACGCTTGCTGTCTTCCCAGTCAACATCCTCTGCTGAGTTCCATCAGCCACGCCACATCCGTCCTCCCCGCCCACTTGGGGGCGGAGTGTCCCCACCAGAGGTGGGGACCCACTGTCCATCCTGGACCCGGCCTAGAGCAGTCAGGCAGGGGACGCCTGGCCCCACGTCCCTGGGTCAAGACTTGGGCTGGGGTTGAATCCGCCTTCCATTTCTCGGCCGCCCTGTGGCATGTCTCTGTGCCCTGCTTCCTCTCTGCAGACAGGCCCTTCTAAGAGGGGCCCAGAGCTCCGAGCCCAGTGCCTGCTGGGGAAAGCTGTTTGGAGCTGGGGACTTTCCCCTCCACACCCTCCCTGTGGCATGCAAGCTCACTGAAGACCCGGGGTCCCTGAGTGCACCCATGGCCCGTCCAGAGAGGGGATCCATGTGCCCGGGAACAGAGGCTGCAGGGTGATGGGGGGTGAGGGAGGCAGGGGTCTCTCCCCTTTCTTTCATGCCATGAACTTCAGCAGGTTTCTTTCTTTTTTTTTTGTTGTTTTTTGAGACAGGGTCTCACTATGTAGTTGAGACTGGCCTGGAACTCACTATGTATCCCAGGCTGGTCTCAAACTCATAGCATCCTCCTGCCTCAGCCTCTCGATTCTTCTTTTTTTTTTTGGTACCAGGGATTGAACTGGGGACGTTGGGCTTTCAGGCAGGCGGTAGCACCACTGAGCTAAATCCTCAGTCCTCCAGCAGGTTTCTTCTCCGAGTTTCCTGGGCCTGTGCTGGTTGCTCTTGCTCACAGTGGTATTGGGGTGCAGTGGGTGACGGTGTGGCCATGCTGGGTGCCTAAGAGTGGATCATGAGGTTCAGTGTCCCTGGGCGCTGGGGGCCTCACCCTAGTGCCTCATCTGTGTTCCTTGCACGTGCTATCCATGTCTTGCTTGTTGTTCCAGGGCTGAGCTACCTTGGAGGTAGCTACCTGCAGGTTCCCTTGTTCCCCCAGGATCGGGTTCCCAGACGCTTCCTCTGTTTCCTCCTTGATTTGGCACCTTCCAGGTGGTGGCCGGGAGGAAGCCCCCTCACCCAGGCTTGGTGGGCACTGAGCTCCGGGCTCACCTGCTCCAGGTCTGGGTCCGGTGGCTTCAGCTGTGATGGGGGTGTCCCTTCAGTGAGGCTGTCCTACTTGGGCTCTGCATCCCTGGGAGGATAACCCAGGCCTCCGTGCCACATCTCTAATCACCCTGGGAGGCCTCGCCGCTGGCAGGCCCGATTTTAGGGCTCCCGAGGTGGGTGTCTGGAACTGCGGTAGAGGTTTGCTTTTAATAAGGATGCGCGTTTCCTTGGGAATGCACAGTTGTTCTACACTGGCTAATGATGTGATGTCGGTGATGTCTGGGGTGGCGGGTGGCAGGGCTGGCATGATCCATGAGCCTCCCCTCAGCAGTGTGAAAGCCTTCGAGCATGTGCATGCGTGTGCATGTGTGTGTGCGTGTGTGAGCCGGTCTGGCTGGCCCCTGCAGCCTGGGGTGGTTTCCAGGCCAAGGCATGGGGGTGTCATGAGTGTGGTGAGTCACGGAGGACTCGGGTCAGGAGGCTGGGCCTGGTCCCTCCAAGCTGTGTGGAGGGTGGAGCTGCCCCATCCTTTGGTGGTTTGGGGGCTTGGGCCCGCTCACAGGCTCTGAAGGCCCACACTTTGCCCGGAGAGTTCTGTTACAGGATGGGGAGCTGCTTTGGTGCCGGGGACAAGCCTGGCCCATGTGGCCTGGGCATGGCATGTGATGTTAACAGCTGCAACTGTGGCTGTGGCCCAGCTCCTGGGCTACATCCACCCTCCATGTTGGGTCCCCACTTGTGGTTGTTCCGGGGAGCGTGGGAACAGCTTGTACAGGGGCCGGCGTGTCCCAGCCGTGTGTCGCCTCCCTGGTGGAGTGGCTCTGGGCCTCAGCCTTCCTGTGTCTGCCCTCTGTGGCTCTGACACACAAGCTGGCACCGGGCTGCTCCCTGGGGGGCGGGCAGGCGGGCAGCAGGTCCTGTGGGACAGTTGTTCATATCAAAGGGGTGCCAGGAGCACCTGGACCCCTGGGGTCCTTGGGCCCAGAGATGTCACCTGCCACGCCGTGCAGGCTGCAGTCCTTTAGACCTGGCAGGCACAGCGTCCTGCAGCCCCTCAGAGCAGTGACTGCAGGCCTCCTTCTGACGGCTCTGGACACCAAGGCCCGGTGCATGTGAGAGGGTGGGCTGGCCCGGACCTCGCCGCCGCACCCTGTCTCAAGAGGTGCCAACTGGCACCCGGATGCCAGGATTTGTTCCTGTCTAAACACTTCCATCCATAATTCATGCGCTGGCAACTGCTTTTTTTTCTGAACTCGTGTGTAATAAAAATCTTTTTTCACAAAAGGGAAGATAGAATGTCTGTCTTCTACCACTCCCTCCTCATGCAAATAAACCTCGGGAGGGACCGGCCTGTCATCTCTTTGGGTGTATTTTGTGGTAATTTAGCTGCTTAAATGAAACATCTGTTAGCTGGTGAGGCCCAGGGAGAATGGGCTGTAGTTG
This sequence comes from Fukomys damarensis, assembly GCF_012274545.1. Lineage (NCBI taxonomy): Eukaryota > Metazoa > Chordata > Mammalia > Rodentia > Bathyergidae > Fukomys > Fukomys damarensis. The sequence continues at coordinate 47,730,162 of NW_022900948.1, forward strand.
CCGCCAGAGGAGGGCAGAGCATGGTGGGGTGCTGGCACCGGGAGGGTGCGGCCCAGAGGGGTGCCCCTGTCCCTGAGGACGCCGGAGCTGGGGTGGGCTGTGAGGTGTGACGCTGCATCTCCACCCGCCTCACAGGACCAGTGGCTGCAGTAGGGTGTCCTTCAGGGAGAGGGAAGGGCGCCCCGGTGTGGGGATCAGGGCCCACCGAGGACGTGGTTGTGTGGCTCGTGGACAGGCTTCTTTATTTTCTGTCCTGCGGGAGGGCTGAGTGCCATAGGGTGAGGGCTCGAGAGCACCGCAGCAGCCCTGGCTCCCAGCAAGCCCTCCTCGTGGTGGCTGGGTCCTGTCCTTTCTTTGGAAATGGCTCTTTATGTGACATGCATTCGCGGCCTGACAGGAATGGTTTCATCTTTGTGGTCGGCTGTGTAGCGTAACGGTCAGCAGAGACCAGTGGGTGAGCCCTGGCCTGTCCTTCGAGGACCCTGCAGCCTCTGGGGAGGGGAGGCACTGCAGGGCCAGTAGGTGCTGAGGTGGGGTGCAGGCCTCTCTGTAGGTTGCGGGAGGTGACAGGAACGGGCCCTGTCTTGAAGGAGGCAGGGAGGCAGGGCAGTGAACAGTCAGATGGGTGCCTGTACCATGTGGCACCAGGAGCCCAAGGCAGAGAGAACTTGGTGTGCTTGGGTGTACTGCATGAGAGGGCCGTCTGCAGTCTGGGGGGTGGATGTGTTCGGGCTCCCGGTCGAGGGCAGAGGGAGTGCAGAGAAACAGGCCCCGGATGGGCTCGACACGGGTGACAGGGTCCGGGCCGGGTGTGGGCTGCGCGGAGACGGGGGACCAGGCTCTGAGCTCTCAGCTGCTTTCCTGTCTTTGTGGTGTGGATCGTGGTTGGTGTCCAGGTTTGCTGGTCCTGGGGGCTGTGACACCAACCCCAGCCTGGGTGGCCCCACTCAGCAGCCTCTTGCCCCTGTCCTGGCTCTTCCTCATGGCCTTCATCGTGTTCTCTGCTGCACCAACCAACAGCAAAGCCTGGGGTTGACATCTGAGGCCTCCTTTATTGCTATTGATCCGGTAAAGCTTTAATCAGGAAATGACTCACAGGGTGCAGTTGGGACCCGAGCTAACCTCACCGTTTCCTCAGCTGGGAGTGATGGTGAGGCTCGGGGACTGGGGGAGTCTAGAGCCCTCGCGCCAGCTGCATGGCCGACACCCTCATGGCCCAGCTCCTCCACTGTCCTGGCCTGGGGCCTCCAGGAGTGAACCCCGACTGGGCCTGGCCCACCCACTTCTCTCTTCCTCTGCAGAACTGAGTCTTTGAGCCTCATACTTTTTGTGGGTTTCGGTTTTCCAAAGGCTCTTTAAAATGTACTTCTATGCAATTAGTCGTGAAGACAGGCATAGCAAGTGCCACGTGTGTGCGCGCATGTGTGTGCTTTCCTTTATGTACTTACCTGTACTTTTTAGCTTACAAGTCCTCTTACCACCTGAAGGAGAGCTCCTGCCAGTTACCTGCTGTGTGCCTTGTTTTATTTGTAGATTGGGGGCTGTGCCATACTTAATTTGTGGAACCAGCTCTCCCCTCCATATCTTTCTTCCTATGTACCTGATTTTACAGATTCTGCAACTGTTAGGGTGGGTGACCAACTTGACTGGCTTTAGGAGCCCCTCAGGATTGGTGGAACACATTTGTGGGTGTGTCTGGGTGGGTCATGGAGGTACGGCCTTGGGGGAGGGTCTGTGTGACCCCAGGCCCTTTGGCCTCGCTCCTGCCTTAGGGCCGCTGACCACGGACTGAATCCTCTGAAACCATGAGCCCGATGAACCCTCTCCTCCTGTAAGTTGTGGTGTCAGGTATTGTGTCCCAGGGATAGGAAGGCTGACGAGAACGCAGATGCGTCTGAAATCAGGTGTCTTAGAGCTGTGTCACCAGTTTCATAAGCAGGGTCCCCTGTGCCTAAGTCATGCCTGCCTCACATCTGATGTACCTTGGCTGAGACAACTTGAAACATTTCACAGTTCAGTGTCTGCTGGCACCTGAAGTTCCAGAGGTGACGTAGCGCTCCCATTGAGGAGGCCTGTCCTGCTGCCCTGCGTGGGAATGGCCACGAGAAACACTGCAGGTGGCACGAGCAGGCCTCGGGCTGACTCCAGCATGGGCTCATCTCGCGGGCCCTGTTGACAGCCTGGCTCCTGAGGACAGGCTCCTTGGGTGCCGTGCCCGCCTGCTGGCTGTCCTCGTGTCCAGGGGCGGGTGGAGGGCCAGCCTTCTTCCCAGCTCTGCCTGTCCCTAGGGTGGGTGCTGGGGGCTGTCCCTTCCTCGTCCCTCTGCCTGAGTGAGGCCTTGATCCCAGCTGTTCGGCAGGGTTATAGGGAGCCGCTGCTTCTCCCTGTGGTGTCCCTTCCCTCCACCTGGCCTCTGGCTTCCATGAGTGTGTCCAGTGGAGTGGCAGTGGCTGAAGAACACTCGGGAGGGGTGTCCCCAGCACCAAGGAGGAAGGGACACGCTGAGGTGCTGGCAGGGACTCTCATGGGGCAGGGTGTCGGGGACCCGGGGGTAGGTGGGGCTCGCGGTTAGGGTCTCCAGGTCTAAGCGTGGAAGGACCAGCCATCCAGTCCACCTCTCCTGGTGGTCAGCCAGCCTGTGTGGATGCCTTGTCCTGGCCACCCGGCCCTTGCTGTGACCTCGTGGCCAGCCTTGGGCCCTGTATCCAGAGGGTGGTGGAGGCTGTACAGACCCCAGAGAAGGAAGGGGCGGGAGTGGCAGGATCGGCTTCCCAGAGGCTGCTGCTGAGATATATCGGGGAGTTCAGCATGCAGAGGCCACGGTTGCCATGTCGAGGGACCCTGACCTTCCCAGAGCACTGTGTTGCCCGGCCTGCCTCCTCGGGGGCCCTTGGGGGCCTGGTCTGAGGGAGGGGTCCCACTCCTCTGGACTCATCAAGATCAGGGGGCCCAAGGTGTGACATTCAGCTGGTCAGGGTAACTTGTTCTTAGGGACACTTAGAGAGCGTGCAGAGGTGACTTAGAGCACGTAGGGAAGGGTGGGGAGGGGCTCGTGGCCATGACCTCGCCAAGTCTAGGGTCAGTGGGCTCATGACCTCCTGTGCATGATGCGTCCACAGAGGGTCTGTGACTCCAGCTCACCCTGCCTCCCATCCTTGCGCCCCCTGGGGCTCCTGGCGGTGCCCCCTTCTGCCCCAGCCCTTGCGCTCTGCCAGCACCCATCGCCTGGCCTGGCACAGCCAGCGCACAGTAGGGCCCAGTCGGCTTCGCTGAGGAAGACCTGGGGAGGCGCCCTGGTGCTGCAGCCTCTGCCCTCTGGGTGTGTCAGGGCCAGGCAGCACCCGCGGGCTGGCTGTCCAGGGAGGAAGGAGCCGCACCCTGAGGCAGGCACTCCCTCCTGCCTGTTGGCAGGCGTGGGAGCTGGGCCTGGTGCAGGGGAGTCTGGCTGTCCGCTCCCCATTTCCTCTGATGAGGGCCAGACATGAGGGCCAGGGTTCCTGCTCGGGATAACTGGCAGGGCCACTCAAGCAGAGGTGCTGTTCCAGGAGAGGCCTTGGGGACCCCCGTTGTAGCAGCGGGGGTCAGAGGTCCTTGGTGGCATTTGGGGTGAGTCTGTGGGTGCCAGGCTCTAGCAAGGTCCTGTGTGTCCCCAAGTGGCTCCCCAGGCTCCTTGGTGGGAACTGGGCCATGATTTGGACAGTGAGCTCTGGGACCCCCCACGTCAGGGGTGCCTGGAGCCCTGCGGGATCTGCAGAGTTCTGGGGTGATGACCTCTGCCACAGTCATAGGGCAGGGACCTGGCTGCCCACTGTGCTTGAGTCCTGTGGCAGCTGCAGCAAATGACAGCACATGTGGTGTTGTCAAGTAACACGGATTTGTTCTCTCCTGGTGCTGGGGGCCAGAACCAGGTGTGGGCTGGGCCACTCCGGCCTCCTCCATCACCCAGCCTCTTCCCCTGTCCTCAGTGGCCTCTCCTGTGTCTTCCCTGTCTGTCTCCTGGGAAGATGGTGTCTCTTTAAGAAGAGGGCTCTGCCCTGGCCCGTGACCTCCTCTTAGGAACTGGACCTTGTCCATCTTCAGGCCTGGCCTCTTCCCAGCACGGTCTGATCCGAGGCTCCAGGAGTTGGGATGTGATGTTGTCCTTTTGGGGTTCAGGTGTATGCAGTAGAGCTTCCTCCTCTTGCCCAGCTGCTCCAGGGGCGCCTGGGGCCCTCACAGGAGGCGGGGGTGACAGGCTTGGCCCAGCTTTGAGTCCCCCTCCAGCCTGGCTGGGGAGGTTCTTGGTGGCTTTGGTGGCTGGAGCTCATGTGTCTCTGGCTGTGCTGCTTTCTCTCCATCTCTCAGCTTCTGGGCTGTGGGCCCCTCTGTCCCCCAGGCTGCCCTGGCTCGCTCTGCTGCCCTTTCACTTCCCCAGGCTGCTGCCCTTTGAAAATAACACCTGGAGCCAGAATGGCAGGCGGTGACGCTCCCTCCCCTCCCCGGGTGTGACAGGGGATGAGGGGGTGGAGTTGGCCCCAGGTCCCCCAGCCCAGCCACTGTTAATGGAGCCAGAGGCCCTTGCGCGGAGGCAGTCACATCTTGTGGCCGGGAAGCTGAGGGCGCAGCACAGGCCTCCCCACCCACGCTGGCCCGGCACTGTCTGAGGCTCCCAGGTTCCTCCGTGCTCATGCAGCCTGCAGCAGCGACTTCCGGGCCACCTGCCTTGGCCCTTCCCTCTCTCCTTGTTCCCCCTCTCTTTGCCCACTTGTCCTCTTCCTTCCTGCGCTCCTCCTCTTCCCTCCCCACCCCGGCCTCCCAGCTAGGAGCCACCCACCCAGAGCTGCTGGCGGGAAAGACCCTCCGGAGTGGGTGCAGCCTCTGTAGAAGCGAAACCACAGACACCCAGTGCCTGTGGGTGGGGCCTGGAGGGGCGAGCTGGGGACCTGCCTGTGTCCTGGAGGAGAGCCACTGTCCCTCGCGTGTGCTACCCTCCTGTCAGAGCTGGACAGCGATGCCCTGGGTGGTGGCACTGTAGGGAGGCTCTTTGGTTCCGAAGTTTCCACTTTTCTTCCCCGTTACCTGGGAGCGCTGGTTTCTGCGTTGAGAGGAAGTTTATCTCATGGGCTGCCTCTTAGGCATCTTCTTTTTGGCCAGGGGACCCGCTCCGGTGCCAGGTTGGCTTCGGAGTCCCCACCTGGCTGTCCCTAAGGGGCAGGAGTGAAGGCAGAGACACTGCAGGTGGCCTTGGCAGGAGCCAGGCAGGTGAAGCGGCAGGTGGGGCAGGTGGGCAGCCTGCCCTTCTGGGCCCCAGCAGCTGTGGGCCTCCTGACCCAGCCAGCCCAGCTGTTGCTGTGCTGGAGCCCCCTCCCGGCTCCCCTGCTGCTGGAGCCGTGCTGGGCTGGTGAGACTGGAATTTCCAGCTTCTCAGTTGGTCCTGTGCTGTACTCTCTGTGGGAAGAAGGAAGGCGGATCTCTGGCTGAGGGCTGTTTCCACACTGGAGCTGCGATCCGTTCTGCTCCGCCCACACCCAGCCCAAAGTGGACGCGGCTTTTGGGAAATGCCAGAAGCCATGCTTACTGATGAGGAAAGAAACAAACAAAACAAGAAGCAACTCAGCAGTGGAAAGGCAGGGTCCCGCAGACCTGGGCCCCTCTCTCCGGGCTGGATTTGCCACTGCTCCTGAAAGAGTCAGGGACTTTCTGGATGTCTGAGGACCTCAGGCTAGGGCCCTGGGGTGGCAGGGCGTAGGTGAGGGGACCTGGGGCCATCCAGAGTCCGGTTTACAAAGCGCAGACCACCCCCACTTGGGAGGAAGACCTCTCGTTCTCCCTCTTCCTCAGAACTCTAGGGCTACTGGGTGGGGAAACAGGCTCTGAGAGGGACAGGACCTTTCCAAGTCACTGGAGAAGCCACGTGGGGCACAGAGTTCTGTCCTGTGGCCTTTGCCCCACTGGCTCCTGACTTTTGTGTAAGTCAGGCAGGAGAGGAGCAGATGAGGGTCGAGGTGCCCTATCCAGAGTCCCCAAAGCGTGGTTCCCCAGCTGGAGCAGAAGCCAGGAAAAGAGGTGACCAGAGAGGTTGTGCTGACAACCTCTGAGCCCTGACTGGGATCACAAGCCCTTTCCCACTTAAGGCTGTGAAAGGTTCCCCAGGCTCGGGGAGGATGGTGGGCCCCAGCGAGTGTAGAATCAGGACCCGTGGGGCAGGCGCTGTGCAGGAAGGAGCGGGGCCCTGACGGGTGCATGAGCCGTGGCAGGTGCTTGGGCGTAGCTGCCCGAGCCTCCTTCCCAGTGCTGCCTTCCCAGCAGGATGTCCATCCGCCCTTGGGGTCTGCTTTGCTAAACCTGCATTTACTGTGCACAAATAACTGAGACGAATGAAACCAGAGCGCCCGAGGAGCGGAGTGGTGTTTACTGCACCCGGCCTGTGTGGGGTCCAGATGGGCTCTTGTAGCTTCGTCCTCCTGCAGACGCCTCTGCTGGGCTTTCATGTGAGGGTGCAGCCCCCATGCACGGCACAGGCTCACCCACCGCCCGCTGCAGTGTGCACAGGCACCGCCCCCGTGAGGGGCTCCCCGCGAGCACAGGGCAGAGCTGTACCTTGGAGAAAGAAGTCTCGTGTCCCGTGGCACTGATGGTTCTGAGGTCTTCAAAATGTCACTTGTGGGAGGTGATGGGGTCCCCGCAGTCTTCCCAGTTCCAGCCCTTGGGCCAGTGGCAGTGGCTTCCAAGGAGGGGACTGCTTTGATCCCCTTAGCTCTGGTCCTTGAGGTGCTGCCTACCTGTGGGTCCGGTGGTCTGGGTGGCCACTGAACAGGAAGTCCCAGGGACAGTGTGGCCGGTTCAGGGGTCTGGCTGGCGCTGGACACCATGGTGTCCCTGGGGCTGCGGTCCTCATAGGCTTCCCGACTTCCATCCACCCAGGGTCCCCTGGGTTCTCTGCTCCCCAAAGACCCCCAAACCCATTTAGTGGGTGCCCGAGCATGGCCATCCCAGGTCGAGGGACCCAGCCAGGGGTAGTGTGAATGGCAGAGGGCTGGGACGGACGCTGGACTCCACAGGACTCTTGCCTCACTTTCTCCTTGCCACACTCATACATTCCTTTTGTGCAGCTTGCATGGCGTGGGGCGCAGGGCTGGGATGCAAGGGCCAAGTCACCGCTGCTCACAGACTGTGGGATCTGGGCTTCCTGCGTTCTGACTCCAGAAACCCAGAGGGAGGCCCTTCTGCCCCTTTGGGGTCCCGGTTACTTTGGGGGCTTCTTGGTGTGTCTGGCCGAATCAGTCCAGTCTCTGCCTCCATCTTCATGCTGCTTGTCTGACCCCTCCCTCTCTTTGGCACTGGAGAATGAGCCTCGGGAGCACTGAGCTACACCCCAAGTCCTTACAGATCGATCGACGATTGAGGTGCCAGGAATCAGCCCATGCCAGGCAAATGCGCTGTCATGGGCTACATCCCCAGATTCATTTTTTTGGTACCGGGGATTAAACTCAGGACCTTGAACTTATGAGGCAGGTGTCGGAACCACTGAGCTAAATCCCTGGCCCTGCCAGCCTCTTTTAAAAATTTTATTTTGAGACAGGGTTTCGATAGCTTGAGTTTGCGATTCTCCTGCCTCAGTCTCCCTCAGAGCTGGGCTGACAGGTGGAGCCTTCGGTTCCTTCTCTGCTAAGGACACTCCTCTTGGGACGCAGGCCCACTGTATCCTCTAGGATGTCCTCGAAATCCTTTACGTAGTCACATCTGCAATCCCTGTTTCTAACTCTTGTCACCGGTAAGCTTCCAGGTCAGGACATGTCTCTTGGGGGCCACCATTCAACACACTGGTGTGGGGCTGCTTGTGAACCCTGGACTCACGGCACGGAGCGTGATGGCATCAGAGGTGGCCTCTGGCATGGCTGGGTGTTGATGAGGTCATGTGTAGTGGACCCACCCAGGATCAGAGTCTGCCGTGGGAGCCACGGAGAGTTGAGGACTGCAGCCTGGGCCCTCTTGTCTGGACTCTGCCTCCAGTGCGGGGATCCCCATTTTTTGTCTCCACAACCCACATGCCCTGCCAAATAAGCTGCTCACCTCTGCCCAGGGCCTGAGAAAAGACAACAGGAGGAGGAGGGGCTAGGGTCACTGTCCCTTCTCGGGACAATCCCACTTCCCTCTTCCCCTAGACCCCTCCTTTTAAGGGTCCCACTGCCCCATTGCACTGTGCTAAATCCTTTGGCACACAACCCTTGGGGGACCTTCTAGAGTGGTCAGGGACCACTGGGGATGGCGGGGATGTCTGTGGGAATTGCTGCACTGCAGGTGATGGCTCTGAGTGGGCTCGATGTGGGCGTGGGAGCCCAGGTATCTGAGCTGAGTAGGGGCCTGGAGCACGAGGACTGCTGGGGTACAGAGGAGGCTGCTGATGGACTCTGGTCTCCAGGGGCCCAGCTGGGGCCGCCTCCCAGGGATGGGGATGGGGCTTTGCAGGTTCTCCGGTCGGGAGGTGTCCCTAGGTTACATCTGGTGTCCCCAGCAGTGGCTCTGACTCTGTGTGGCGGGTGCAGAGGGCCTCTCCAGATGAACAGTCTCTCACCCACTGCTGCCCTCCGTGGGTCCCCATGTGTGGTAGAGGGCTGCCTTCTGCCCTCCTACCTGGGGGCTCCCTACTGCAATGCCTTTTCTCCTGTATTTTCAGCATAGCTAACAAGCCTCTCTATGTCTGGAGAGCACTCTTCCGGCTTGTGCACTAAAGGGTGGAAGCTTTGACTTGGATTTCAGCGGCACAGGCCGCATGCCTGGCTGAGGTGCTGTGCCCGGCTCTGTGCGGAGCTGGGTCACCCAGGGTGCCCGGGAAGGAGGCCCTGCGCCACCTCTGAGGCCACTCCTAGAGGGGGTGGAGAGACAGAGAAGATGGAGTGGCTCGGACAAGGAGCAGTTTTCCGGATGGTTTGTGGGTGCAGGCGTGGTGGCCTGACTGCCAGGTCCCCGCAGGGAGGAGCCATAGACAACAGCAGGCGTGGCAGAGGGCAGCAGAGCTAATCTCTCCTAGAGGGGGGATTTGAACTCTGTAGCGATCAGAAGCGGCTCAGGGAAGATGTACGAGGGAGACTAGAAAAGCAATTTCCTGCTAGCTTGCAGAAAACCTTTGCTTTGGCCCTGACCTTGAAGTGCTGATACCCTGGGCCTCTCTTTATTCCTCAGGCTCAAATAAGCCATTAGCTGCTGCTGAGCCAGTCTGACAGGGTGGCTGGGGGTAGAGCAGATGCAGAGCATCCCTTTTGAACCCTGGTCTGTGACCTAGGATCCTGGCACCCTCTGGAAAGCGTGGCGGGGGTGCTGCTATGTTTGTGCTGACTGGACTGACTGATGGGGACACGGAGAGCGATCATCGTCTCCGCCCTCCGGCCACTTCCGCCTGGGAGCTTTTTGAGGTGGCTTTCTTGGTGGATCTGCCCTGGAGTGTTGAAGAGAAAGTGCTTGAAAGTGAGGATGGAGGGAGTCATCACCTGACAGCTTTGCACAGGCCTGGCAGTGTGCCTTCCTTTGACGGACGCTCAACTTTACAGCCGGGTACATCCGGGCTCTGTGGGCACCTGTGGCTACAGGCGCTCTGGTCGCACATGCTTTTTGGGGGATGTCCTGGGATTTGTAGCCCTGGGCTGGAGTTCAGGTTGTGGCTCTGGTATCAGACCTGTCAATCTGTCTCCAGGGCCCTGCCCCATCAGCCAGCTGAGCCCCTCCTCGTGTGGCCTGGAAGCCCCTCCCCTTTCACAGCACCATCTGGAGCAGGTGAGCAGGTGGCCTGTGATGCTGACGGAGCCTGTGGGGAGGGGAGAAGGGGCGGGGTGTGCACTTTAGAAAGATTGGGAAGCAGGACACAGGGCAACATTCAGCCCAGTAAAGGCTCGGGGCCCCAGAGCGCGCACCTCGAGCTCCGGCTGCCTTGTGGCCAGAGGGTGGCAGAAGTCAGGCCACACATTTGAGTCCACTTTGCCTGTCCTGTCTGGATGGTCAGGTCTCCAGGGTGGGCTCCACACTTCGTGGGTGGGTGGGGTACCGTTCTCCCTGGAGAGCAGAGACTGGGGAGAGAGGGGCCTGCAGGCCCAGAACTTGGTGCTGCTCTGTGTGCACCCCAATGGCGTGGTGTCTTCCTCCTCCTGCCTGGGGTCTGGGCTGGGCTCCCCCCAGGACTGGCCCACACCCTGGTTGACCTGGGTCCTCCCTCAGTAGGCGGGAGCTGGATGGTCCCCACCCCTAGAAAAGGATGCGAGAGAGGCTGGCTGATCGGTGACTTTAGCGGAAGACGAGCACGCTGATGACCTGGCCCTTCTTGCCGCCACTATGGGCCGACCAGGTGGTGGGGCGCTGTCTGCACCCTTGCCCGTCGCCTGTGCGGCCCCACACAGGGAGCCTGGTCCAGCTCCGGGGGGAGGGGCGGCCCGGCTCAGCCTCCCAGCCCTTCAGAGGCGGTCCAGCCCATCACATGGCTGGCTGGCTCTTTGTCCCCGCTCTGTGCGCTGCCGAGGAAATGGGCCTGAGTGAGTGGACTTAATCGTCTGGACCTAATGGAGTGTGGACACCGCGCAAATCATCCTCTGCTGCAGGCAGAGGATGGTGGGAGCTGGGTCGGATTCTTCCCAGCAGCCCAGCCATCAAGTGTCTCCGCAGACTCAGTGCTGGGGGCCTGGAGACAGTCGGGGAAACCCAGCACTGTGTGGGTGACGACAGGGGCCGCAGAGTTGGGTCTGGATGTGTTTCTATGGCTGCACCAGTCCCACCTGTTGGCTCGCTCTTGGCAGAGACGGTCTACACGTGAGGGTCTCACCTGGGCATTGGGGGCGCATGCCCTGTGCAGTCTCTGCTGCTGGGGTAATGGGTTGTTGATAGATGCCAGGGGCAGCTAAGAATGCTTTGTGGATGACTGTTTGTCTGTCTCCCAGGTGCTGTACTCTTGCTCTCTTCATGGAGCATCTGGCCAGCTTGTCACCCCAGATCACCCGTGTACCTACCGCGGGCCCCAAATTTGATCTGTTCTGACAAGCTGCACCTAACAGCAGTGATGGTGCTGTTTTAAGGGTAGATTTTTTTGGGGGGGTACTAGGATCGAACTAGGGCACTTGTGCTTGCAACAGAACCACTGAGGCAAATCCCCGGCCCTAGTGCTGTTTTAAATGGTTGTCGGAATGAGCGTGACATAAATAAAACAAGACACTAATTCATGTCACCATTTTCTATTGATTGAAGATGTCCTCTGCTGCCAGTTGGAGTTCCGGTCAGTGTGACTCCTCAACTCGGCAGCTGCCCAGGCGGCCAGTGCCGCTCCAGCGGGAAGTGCAGGGGCTGCTTGTGAGTGGCACCGAGTTGCTGAAGAGTCCTGTGCAGCTCCCTGTGTCTGGCATTCACTGGAGCCTGGCTGTTGAGCCTGTCGGGTTGGGTGTGGGAATTCCGGCTCCTCAGATGGCTGAGGTTTGGGGAGAGGTTCTTCCCTGAGTGTGGGAGCTAGGGTCCTGTCCCAGTGTTCACCGCTGTCCTGCTGGAGTGGCTATGAGTGGACAGTCGTCCGGGCTCCATCTCCGGGTGCCTGGCTGACTGTAGTGTCTCATGTCAAGGGCCCCTGCTCGTCACCCAGGAAGGGCCCAGTGTTGTAGAGGGGGCAGAATGCTTCCTGACTGTTTTACAGAGGGAGAAACTGAGGTGTGGGGTGGAGAAGGGGCTGTTGAGCAGGAGCAGTTCAGGGCACAGCCTGCGGCCACCAGGCTGTCACTGCTAGCTGTGTCCACCGTGGGGTCTGTGCTGGAATGTGGCCACGGGCCAGGGCAGGGGCTGCTCTGACGGGCAGGGTGGTCGGGCGATGCCGGCTGAGCTGCACGAGGACCCTGGTGCACTGAGGACCGGGCGGTGGTGGGGCAGGGATCTCTGGAGCCCGGCAGGGGCTTCCCTCTCCAGGGGCGCTGCAGGTGGCCTCTTGATACAGCCAGGGACACCTGAGGGCTTGAGGCCAGGCTGAGACCCGAGGGTGCCTGGCCTGGGCTCCAGTGGCAGGCCACCATCCTCTCGCCTGTTCCCGCATCTGCCCACTGGGGTTCAAAGCCGGAGTTCCTCATGGGGATGGATCCATGGTGAACGTGAAACTCCTGAATGGGATGGGCCTGTTCTGTGCAGGGGACTCAGAGGCTGGGCTTCTGCTTTGTTTTCCTAAGGGGACCTTTTGTTTTGTGGCACAGAGTTTTGCTCTGTAGTTCAGGCTGCCCTTGAACTCACTGTGCAGCCCAGCCTGGCCTTGAACTTGCAGCAAGTTACCTGCCTCAGCCTCCTGAGTGCTGGGTTCACAGCTGTGCACCGCTGCACCTGGCTCTGTTTTCTCCTTTATGCAACCCTGTTATCCCCTGCTTGGACTCACCGAGGGCAGCGTGAAGGTCAGCGGCCTGGCCTCGGAGGCAGAGCAGCCCAGGGTGCCCCAGCTCTGCCGCACATATCTTGCTAGCAGCCTTGGGCAGGCCGGGGACCTTGCAACCCCGGTCTTCTGAGAATCCCCATACGGGTGTGGCATTGCTGTGAGGAGCCAGGGGTGGGGGTCTCTTGGAGTTCTAGAAAACCCTGAGTACAACAGGGCTTTTGTGACAGTCGTGAGCCAGCGTGTGCAATGCCCAGGGGTCAGCGTGGGAAGGGACTGGCCAGGCCCTTGTTATAGAGATGAGATGTCCAGGTGCTCATGGTGAAGGACCGCAGGGCCCACATCTCCCAGGCAGCACCGATCACTGCTGCTGCGTCTTGGGCCCCTGAGCCGGAGCCAGCCACAGGGACAATGCGGCAGTGAGCCTAGGAAGCACAGGTCTCCTGCCCTAGGTGAGAAAGGACGTCCCCTGTGCCCACTTCTTCACCAGAGCACTGGGCTGTCCTGACCTGACTGTAGCAGGTCAAGCTGAGGGCAGAGTCCTGGCCTCTTGCACCGTACTGGAGTAGCGGGGGCACTGAACATGAGGTTGGGTGCACTTGTGGTCATTGCCGCCTGCTGGTGGAGCTGCTGCTCCAGGACCTCAGAGTGGTCCTCTGCTCTCACGTGTCCCAGGCCAGGCAGCCTGTCCTGTGCCCCGTCCAGAGGTGCCCAGAGCCCTGAGGGTGGCCACAGGGTCCACACAGCCTCGGGGCCTCTCCTTCACTTGGGTCGTCCTCCCCACCCTTCCCGGTAGTCCAGAGCGGGGCAGGGAGCGCCGTGCCCACCCCGGGAAGTTGGTTTTACAGTTGCACACAGAAGCGGCTGTGGTGGGCCTCCTGTCCACCCACCCCCTCCAGGTCCCCTTGTGTCTGGCACTGATCTGGTTCAGCCTGATGAGATCCGAGGGGCTGACCGAGATGGAGAGGGCGTCCCCCAATGGCCCGAGCCAGCTGGTGTGGCCCTCGCCCTTGCAGAGGGTCCCAAGCCATCACCCACCATCACTCAGCCTGGGTCCGTCCCCAGCCGACTGTTCCCCTGGGTCCTGGGGCCATGAGGGGAGAAGAGACCCACCTTGGTGGACAGGAAGTGGCTAGAAATAAGAATGTGGCTGGCCCTGTCCCTCCCTCTCCACTGGAGCTCAGTTTCCTGATCGTGTGGTGAGGAATCATGGATGCTGACAGGGGTGCAGCCCCAGCACTGACCCCACCTGTACCTTCACCCAGGGTCATGAAGCAAACATGGGTTCACTCCTGGCTCTGCCACCTTCTGGTTGGGTGCTGAGGTCTTAATACTAGCTGCCTCATTTTCCCTGTGTGTAAATAGAATGAATAAACACAAATGAGGGGACTCAGGAAACGGTCTGTGGAGGGGGCTGGGCCGTTGGCATCAGCTCTACACAATGGGACCCAGAGCTTGTTTATCCCCAGCCTGTCAGTCAGATGCCAGTCTTCCAGGCCCTGGCCCGGGTGCTGAGCTACACCAGGAGGGATTCCTTAAGCTTAGGTTGGCTGGACTGGCCAAGGGTGGGGTAGGGCCAGGCCAAGTGGAGGCGGGGTCCCTGGGCAAGGGACGCTGGCTCATCTGAGCCCCCAAGGATGCCTGGCCTTGCCGGCTGTGATTATGGTCAGGCCCTGTGTAATTAACTCTAAAATGGGAGGCTGAGGAGGCATTAAAATAAACGCTCTGTGGAAATTAGAGATGGCTGTTGGCAAAAAATTCTTGAGCCAGGCTGGAAGCTGCAGTGTGAGCCCCAGAGCAGGACACGCAGAGGGCAGAGTGTGGTGCTGCCGGCTCGGGCCCACCTGGCTGGTTTGCAGGCCAGGTGGTGCCCTGCACCCTGAGCTCGCTGTCTCAGCAGTGGGGGCCGGGAGAGGCTGGGCTCAGAACCAGGCCTGGCTGTCTTTCCCAGGGTTCCTAGGGAGAGTGGTCCAGCCTCTCCAGCTCCTGGTGGCTGCTGGCAGCCTCTGCGTTCCTGGCCAGAGCGACGTCACTCTGGTCCCTGCCTCTGGTCCCATGGCCTTCACTGTGTGGGTCTGTGTCTGCAGTCTTTGTGTCTGTCTCTCTCTTTAATCTTGTCTTTTTATTGTAGTAAAGCATACAGAACATAAAATTCACACAAGTGTAAGTCTCCGGATTTTGCTTGCATAAGAAACCCAAAGTGTAAATAAAAAGCAAAATAAAAGACACACAATAGGAGATTGAGAGGTAGATCTTTCTTGGGGAAGGGGAGCAAGATATGGAGGCGGGAGGAGGTTGGGAGGGAAAGAGGATAAAGAAATGAAAATGAGTTATGTACTCTGTACAGGGAGTGTGAACGTGAGGTACTTATACACACGTGCTAATTAAAACAGGAGAGAGGGATCCCGAGTTCAATCCTTGCAATCTCTGGTACCAAAAAAGCGGGGTGGGGTGGAGGGAGAGACACCCCTTCCTGGCCACTGTGCAGACTTCCTGTGAGTGGAATCTGACATTGTTTCTCGTGTGGGTCTGTGTCCTTCAGAATCTCCAGGTCTTGAAGACACAGCTCAAGGAGCCTTTGAGATCCTCATTGATCAAAGCGGCAGGTTCCAGTCACGTGTGGATTTTAACTTAATTAAATGAAAAGCTCAGTTTCCCGGGAGTGCTTGGTGGGCACGCTTTTGGTGGCTGCCCCCTTGGCCAGCAAATCTAGAGGACGCTGCCATCATTCTAGAAAGTTCTGTCGGAGAATCCCGTTCTAGGCTCACGGTGACCGAGTAGACGTGTCCTGGTTGGGGCCTGCACTAGACTTTCGTTGTGGTTGTAAAGGGTGCTTCGGTTGTCCTTTATGAGAGGTGAAGAAACGTCGTTAGGTCTGGAGTTACTGTGGGCCTCTGCGTCACTGTCCCGGTTTTGACGGTATGTGTGATGGGGGAGGACACCTTGTCCTCAGGAGACGCAGGCGCAGGTGTTTAGGGGACAGAAGCATCTCACTTCCCGTGACGCAGGTGTTCAGAAGAGAGTGTGCGCAGAGACAGACAGACAGGCGCAGGCAGAGCACAGTGAGTGACCAGGGAGGTGGGTGGGCTGTGCGGCCAGGGCCCTGTCTACTGCAGGGATCGAGTGAGGTCGGAGACCGTGCTCCTGTGCTGTTCTCCGTGGCTTGGTTTCTGCAGGCTGAGTATGTGTCGAAGTTGATTCAAGCCTGCCATTTGTCCGTTTCTGGGGCAGCAGGGACTGGTGCGCTGAGGTTCTGTCCCTCAAGGGTTTGATGAGTGGTCTGAAGTCCTGGGCTAATTTGGGTCATGTGAGCCCGGGTTCCGGATTGGGGGCTCGTGGCCCCCATGTGCCAAATGCCCCTGTGGGCTGCCAAGGTACACGATTAGCCCAGGGCAGCAGGTACACCGGGAAGCCAGGCCAGAAGAGCCAGGCCCCCCTCCTGGTCTCCTGTGCGACTCTTGTGAAGCTGGGACTAGAAACCAGGGCCACCTCACCAGTTGCCCGGTGAGATTCTTTGCCAGCTGCTTCTGCATGAGGCCTGGAAGTGCTGCTGTTCACCAGCCCCTCCTCACATGCCTGCCATGTGCCTATCTAGCCCAGGAGGGCTGGGACAGGAACTCAGCTGCGGGACAGTGGGTAGAGAGGCGGTGGCCAGATCGGATGTGGGTGCTCTGGCCTCGTGTTCCAGCGCTGCCGATCCCTGGGCTGTAGGGCTTCCCGTGGGGTGGTTTCTGGCTGTTGGCGCCATTGCCTTGGAGCGATTAGGGGTTCAGTGCTGCGGGAAGTCACATGTGTGGCACATTCCACCATCCTGCTGACCTCAGGCTGCGATAGTTAGCATTAAGATGTTCTGGGCACTTGTAGGCGAGGGTATGGGGTGGACGCTCACTTGCCACAGCTGAGGAGCCATGGAGCCGCTGGCTGCTTCTCAGGCTCCCTGGAGCAGGACTCGTCTTCCCATGGGGCCTTAGTCCTTGCAGCCCTGGACCGTGGGCCGTCCCGCAGGGGATGTGGCTCAGGAGCCGATCCTGGCTCTATCCCAGCCCACCTCCAGCCTTGGCCGGTTCTCAGCTGACTGCTGGGCTGTCCCTCTGCCAGAGTGGGGGTCCGCACGCACTGCCTCTGGCTGCTGTCACTGTGACCCCATTGGCCTGGCACCTTACTAACCACCTCCTTCTTGCCTCTAGTTCCTGTGTCTGAAGAACATCCGCACCTTCCTCAAAGTCTGCCACGATAGGTTTGGGCTGAGGAACAGTGAGCTGTTCGACCCCTTTGATCTCTTCGATGTCCGTGACTTCGGGAAGGTGAGTGTCCCATCTCCAGGCTCAGACGCGATGTGGTGGCCACGTGGACAGATGGGCCTGGTGGCCGCCAAGCCATGCTGCATGCAGACCGGGTTCCCAATGGCGGGCGCGAGAGGCGGGGCCGTCTCAAGTCCGGCAGCAGGACGGTCCTGCCCTGTCCTGTTCTGGTGGTGCCAGGTGTCTCAGGCCTGGCAAGTGGAAGGAAAGCAGGGCGTGGGGCTCCCACTCATGAGGGGCCTGAAGCTGGGCAGGGCCTTGTTAGCGGCTTCTGGCCACCTGGGCACAGAGTGAGGTGGATGTCACTTGCTGTCGGAAGCACAGCAGGTTGTGGTTCCTCCTTGTCATCAGTGGGGTCAGGGCTTGGGACTGTCCCTTCTGCTCCCACTGCCCAGCCCCTGTGGCAGGCAGCTTCCTGCCTGCTGTTGGGAGATGGCAGACCCTCCTCACCTGACTTCCTTGAGGGCTGTTATTCGGGATTTGGCGCCAGAGGGAGTGTTCGGTGAGTGCACAAGCTAGGACCTGCAAAGGGGGTTTTATATCTGCAGTTGCACACACTGAGGAGGGGATCCAGGAGGAGCCCGCCTTTGCAGGCCTGTGGTGTCGATGTGTGTGCATGATGGGGGCTCCCTGTGAGTGGCCACGTGGGTGTGGGGGTCCCCCCAGTCCCCCATCCTGTGGACCTGAGGTCTGGGGACTCCTGCAAGAGCCCGTGTGTGTCTGTGATCTCGGCTCTTAGAAAACTCCACCTGTCTCTTCTGTGACACGCGGAGGTCCCAGGCTGTGACTCGGTCACTGTGCCCTGGGGCTGTCAGCTGCCTGTATGCTTGAGGCTTGGATCGCGCCGTGCAGGGTCTCTTCCCGCGAGGGGCTCACAGCTCCGCAGCTTTGATTTCCATGGTTTGGCGCTGCTCCCGGCGGACAGCAGAGCAGGGTTTGCCTGCAGGGCCTGGACAGGATGGGGTCGGTGGGCCAGAGCTACACAGTCGTATGCTGGCACACACATTCATACACAGCTGTCTGCACACACAGCTCTGACATCCTGATATACACGTTCACACCCTTGCACGCTTATGTAGATGTGTACCTGTTTGAATCACACCTGTGGCCACACGCTCACACACACCACTTACTCAAGGCACTCATTCACAGTCACGAATGTTGTCATGCCCACACACACACCCCCTACTCACACTTACACAGCTGGCACTGAAAAGAGTCTCATGGAGAAGAGCCAGGCGCAGCCCATTCCTGGCCACGGTTAAAGTCCAGAGTATTCAGTGTGTAATTTTGTGTTGCTTTTGATTTGCTGGCGTGGAATACAATGATCTAAGATGCACATACATTTGAATTAAACTCATCAGACGGCCGGCCAGCTGTGTGGCCAGACATTCTCAAAGGGCCGCCCTTGGCACTGCGGAGGAGCTTTGGTGGCATGGGCTCTGTGTAGGGCTCCATCGTGCCTGGCCCTGGTCTGCTGGAGTCGCCCTGGGCTGGTCAGCGGTGGGGCTTTGCCACTCCCTGGCACCTGCCTATAGGAAGTGGAGAGTGGATGGGGCGGTTGGGCTTTGAGTCACAGCGTGGGGTGTGGGAACTGGAGGTGACGTCGTGACTCAGGCTCCCTGGCTGAGCTGAGGGGAGCAGGGTCCAGCCTTGAGCACTGCCCCGAAATCCAGGGCCTCCGAGAGGCATAGGACTGCCTCTCCGTGCTATCCTCCCGTCTAGCCTTGAACTCAGGCTGCCTCGGTTTCTCACCGTGGGCTCCATCAGGTCCCAGTGGGGTGACTTGGACCCACGCCTCCACACCTCCAACCTGCAGTGTGTGTGGGCTGGGTGTGGGGGTTGAGTACGTGGGACGCCCTCCACACCTGCCCTGGCCGCCATGGCTACCTTGTGGGGAGCTGCCTGCTTTCGTCTGTAAAGATGGAGCTCTTGCCCCATGGAGGCTGAGTCAGGAGCTGAGCTTGTGGACCTGGGTCTCAGCTCTGCCATCACCAGGTGCGGCCTCGCCCAATGACTTGGTTTCCCCAGGGCCTTCTTGTGGAGGCAGCGGTGAGGTCCTGCTGAAGCCTGGGAGGGGGCCCTGGCCCTGGGCTGCTTCCCGGTCCCCACACCAGAGCTGCCGTGCCTGTGGCCTTTCTGCGGTGTGATCACGGCCTGTGTGTGTGGTAGCCGGTGGCTGAGTTGCCCAGGTGCCCTGGCAGCAGGAGAAGGTTCGCATCCCCCAGTGGCAGCGTTGCCCCTGGCTCTGGCCACCTGCCTCGGTTTCCTGTTGTTGCCCTCCTCCTTGCCCGGGTGGTTTTCTGGCCACGGTAAGCCTGTGGTTAGCACTTCTGTGCAGAGTGAGGCCTGGAGCCAGAGGATGTGGGGAGTGCTGGGGAGTGCACCCCAAGAGGGGGCTATTGTCTGGCGTCTGACTGGCTGTGCTGGTCTCTCCTGGTGGCTCTTGATGGTATTTTTGCAGGGAAGGGGTGTTTTGGGCCGACCCCTTTTGTGGCTACTTTCGCTATCTGTAACTGGTCCAGTAGAGTCACCCACATCTGCTCGAGGTGTGCCCAGCACCTTGCAGCCACGTCAGGCCGTGCATCTACGACCATCGCTCTGCCCTAGCCCTAAGCCGTGACGAGTGACGGGTATCCCAGCCAGGAGGGAGGTGGCGCCCATCCCGCTCTGGGAAGTGAAGCTCTAGAATCACAGTGCAGCTGTCACCTGTGAGCAGGGCAGGCTGGGGGCAAAGGGGTGCTCTCCAGGGCTGGGCCTCTTTGGCCAGGGAAGCCTGTGTTGGTTCTGGGTCAGCGAGGGGACAGATGCCACAGTCTGGCGCGTGAGGGTGAAGGTTCCTTCCTACTCCTGCTTGCCTGGCCGTCTCCTGCGTACCTTCGCTGAGTTAGAGCACGGAAGGACCTGTACAGAGTAGCTGCTCTATCCGTCTCAGGCTGGCTTAGAAAGTGCCCTGTTTCCCCTGTCGTTTAGGAGGTTTGTTGCCCTCAGGCATCGTCCAGGCTCTGGGTTTAGCCCCTTCATTTTCTAAACATCTGCCTCTCAGCTTGGGAAGTTTCTCGTGTGGTTGAGTTGTTCCTTGGGTAGACAAAATGCCTTCATTTGATCACATGTTGACTCATTCACTCGCTCGCTCGCTCGTTCATCCACTCTCTGGTCCATCCTTCACGGACTCTGTATCCCCGACCCCTCTCTTTTCGTCTGCCTAGCATCTGCTCTCCATCCCTCCATCCTCTCCTCCCTCTATCGCCCATTTCTCCATCCCTCATGCCTTCCCTTCATCCACCTGCCCACACGCCCATCCACTGGTTAAGCGTATCGTTTGCTAAGATTATAAAGTCGCTGCTGCACAGGTGGTAACACGGAGAGGAGGATGTGCACAGTCTTGCCCTCGGGACACTTGGACTAGCTGCGGGGCTTTAGCGGTAGAAAGAACAGTGAGAGGCGTAGATTTCTGAGTCCTCACTCTGCCCTTGGGGATGTTAGTTGTGGTTTACGCCTGGATGTGCCCCTGAGGCAGAGTGAGCCCATGGGTGGATTGGTCCATTGGTGAGTTCTCAGCCCACCGTGACATTGGGAGGAGGTGGGTCACGGGGGTGGGGGGTGGCCCAAAGGGTTGATCTCCCTTCCTCCTCCCTCAATCTCTGTCTGCTTCCTGTCCTGCCATGAACTCCTTCTTCTCTGCCATGCCCCTCTCCCCAGGCTGCCCTGCCTTGGAGCTAGTCAGCTATGGACTGAAACCTCTACAGAGCTCTGAGCTGAAATAAACCTTTTCACCTTAGAGTTGTGGGTGTCAGCTCTTGCGTCTCAGCAACGAAAGAGCTTGGTGGGAGGTTCTTGTCAGAGCTCAGAAGACCAGAATGTCGATAAAAAGCTGGTGGAAAAGACCAGGCTCAGGAGGTTTCATTTGGGAATAAGGACTTCACTGGCAGGTGGACTCCAGGCTGTGTGTGTTATTCTTTAGCAGAAAATTTGTCTACATTTTGCCCATGACCTAAGACTTTGTAGGAGACTTAGGTTAAGGGCAGCAGACTAATCTGGTGGAGGAAATTTCAAGGCAAACCTTCAGGCTTTGACTTGGGTACTGTTGGGGGCTTTTGGCCAGCTCTACAGGAAGAATCAGGAGCAGCTGGGCGTGGTGGCGCACACCTGTGAGCCCAGCGCTCGGGAGGCTGAGGCCGGAGGTTTGCTGCAAGTTGGAGGCCAGCCTGGGCTACACAGGGAGTTCAAGATCAGCTTGAACTACAGAGTGAGATGCTGTCTCAAACAGAACAAAATATCCCCAGCACAAACAAAAAACAAAATAATGAAGAGCAAAATAACCTGTGAGATGATTTAAAGTTTTCGGTTAGCCAGAAAGAAGCTCTGCTAAGGAGCAGAGGAGAGCTGGATAGCTAAAAACATTAACATTAAAAAGAAGCCAAGTACTCTGGAACAGGATCCCAGAAAAAACAGCCTGAGGGCATGGCAGGAACCGGCAAGACCCCACTTTTGGCAGGCTCAGAATTGCAAAAAAAGAAAAAGAAAAAGAAAAAGTGAGAGACTGCTTTGAGAAAAGAGCCCCAGGGCCATGCTAGAGAAGAAGAGCAGCCTAGAGAATTGATTCCCCCCAGATTCAGTCCAGACACTGAGGCCTCTGTAGCCACCGGCTCGAGGCACAGGGTCTGGGTACTGCTTGAGCTGGCTCGAGCTTGTGGCAGACCTTGGTGTCATCTACCTGGCGCTGGTTTTGAGTACATGCAGAATGTAGGTGTTGTGGGCTGAGGGAGCTTCCACCCAGATTTGAGAGTGGTGGCCCGGGAGCCGGGTGCCCCCGAGAGGGCAGTGTGTGAAGAGAGGCCGTGGGGCTGGGCAGCTGGAGCAGAGCGTTCACATCTTGTCGCAGACCTGGAACTGCGGGACTGTGCCTGGTGGATTTTGTTCTTGCTTTGGCCCCATTCTTGTCTATGCAGACTCTACCTTTTGGAATGGGAATATCTTTTTTGTGCCGTTGTATGTTGGACGCATTCGATTTTCTTTTGATATTTATAGGGGCTTCAGCAAAGACTTTGCCTGGAGTCTCAGAGGAGACTGTGGACTGGGTCTTCTCAACAGTGCTCGATAGGACTCTGGCAATTCCTAGAAAAGGATTAAGTGCATTTTGCATAAAGGAATGGGCCTGTCTTTTGGGGGCCAGGGGCAGAATACTATGGCTTTTATCTAGATGTCTCTCTAAGGCCTCGCAGTAGGTAGCGAGTCAGTCTCACAAAGCCTCCTGCACTCCTAGGTGAGGCATTTGGGATGTGATTGGATCCTGGAGGCGTGATAATCATCTGATGAGTTCATAGCTGAATGTGCTGTTGGGAGGCGAAGCCAGATTAGAGGAGGTGGGTCACCGGGGGTGTGGCCTAGAAGGGTCTGTCTGTCCCACTTCCCCTGATCCTTTCTGCTTTCGCTGCTACACCATGAACCCTTTCTCCTCTGCGATGCCCGTCTGCCCTGCCACCCTGCCTCGGAGCCAGTCGACTGCGGATTGAAACCTTTATGAACTGTGAGCCCAAATAAAACCCCTTTCTCCTTAGAGTTGTGGGTGTTGGGTATGGTGGGTCATTGACAGGAGGAGCAGCTACTCCAGTGACCGAGTGCTCATCTAGTCTGCACCCTGGCGTCTTGCTCTGTGCTTTTATGGTAAAGGGGGAGGCATCACAAGGACCCCGAGTGTTAAGAGTGTGGTAGGTGGCGGGCTGGTCGGCTGTGCTGTTCGCGGGAGAGCCTGAGGCTGGGAGGTAGGCTGAGCGGGGCAGGTGCAGAGGTCCTGCTTGACCCCCACTGCTGGGTGCCCCAGACATTGGGCGGGTTCCCTCGCTTCTGGCCCCAGTGCTGACCCCTGCAGACCCAGGGCTGCAGGAACCCTGGGAAGCCGCTCTCCCCGGTGGGCAGGAGAGAGTGCGGCTTCCTGTGAGTCCCACCTAGCTGGGAGTGGACCCTGCCACCTCCGTGTTGTCTCCTTAGCTAATGTTCTCATTGGGACCGAGCCAGGGAGCTAGGGCCGTGGGTGTCCTGCTCCTGGCGGTCTTCTGAGGATTCAGGAAGTTAGCGAGCTCACTGGTCCTGGCTTTGTGAGTATTTTCTCCTCCTTTGGTCACTTGCCCCAGGCTCAGCAGGGGTTGAGGATCCGGCAGGCTGGTTGGGAGGGGTTTTGCCTTGGCCACCTTCCCTGGTGTTTTCCCCAGGGTTGTGCCGAAGAGATCAGGTTCCAGCTGAGTCCGGGAAGCTTCCTGTTCTGTGGGGCGGCTGTGTGAGGGCCGTGCTGTGCTCCCACTGCCTGGCAGCGAGGCCAGGCCGTGCTGACGCAGTTCCCTGGGTCCTGCCACCTCCCCACCACGGCCAGACTCTAGCCTTCCTGTCCGGTTTGTGGGCTTTTGTCTTGTGGGTTTATCCTGCGCGCTGGAGGCCCCCTGGGTGGCCCCCAGGCTGATTCTTCAGGTCCCTGTCTGCCCCAGTTTGGAATTCAGCCTGGAGGGAGGGTTGTGGCGGCTGGGGGATTTCCATGACCTTCCTCTGAGATCTCTATCTCTGACCCTGCAGGTACTCGGCCCCTCACCAAGGGGCTGGTGACAACATAGCTGAGCCGATGCTGCCTCTGATCGTCCCATTTTATAGGATGGGAAGTTGAGGCTCGCGGGAGGCGAGCAGGCTCTTCCACAGGTCCGGGGACCCCACATCCTCAGCCCACCCCAGGCTGTACCGGCTCCTGGGAAGGTGGTGACATCTGACCAGCGCCATGGCCTGCTGGCTGGTGGCTTTCCTGAGCCTCCTCTGGGCTTTGAAACAGACAGCTGTACCCATGTCCTGTGGAAGGAGGCCGCCGGGGCAGGTGGTGCTGTGATGGAGGACATCTGTGGGGTTGGAGCGGGAAGCAGGGAGCGATGGAGATTCGTCACTGTTGGGTCGGGGTGAAAGTGACTGGATCTGTGCACGGCGGAGGCTGGGAGGGTGGGAAGGGCTGGGAGGAGGGAGTCCGAGACAACCTGGTGGAGAGGCCCTTCCTGCAGGAGGGAACTGGAGCCGCAGGGTGCTTCTGGCTGCCAGAGGTCCGGGGAGCCGGCCGCCTTGTGGGCCTGGTGAGGCTGGGCAGTCTGGCAGCTGGCCCTGGAGTCTTCCCAGGGCAGAGCCACCCACCGTCTGCTGGGCTGTATCTGCTGTGAGCTGGGGAGTGGCACACCTTGCAGGGAACCAGTTTACGGTTCTGGCACTTCCAAAATGTTCAGCGGGTCTCCTTTAAGGACCACTTGCTGGTGAGGAGCGTCCCCAGGCCCTTTGACCTTCCCTCAGATGTGGAAGTACTTCACAGCCATCCTGAGCTGAGTCCTCTGGTCTGTTTCCCTGGAGATCCTCAGGCAGCACGGAGAAAGTGGAGGCCCAGAGCTGAGGGGTGTCCCGCTCGAGCTCCATGAGCTCCATGGTACCCGTGAGCCGGAGTCGGTCGTATTTGGGTCCTGCCCAAGGCAGAGGTCACGTTGCCCTCTACTCTGCAGCTGTCTGCAGGAGCAGGGCACATGGGACATTGGGTCTGCAGGGTGTTTGGAAAAGCCAGGCTGGAGACTGGAAGTGGTTCAGAGGCCGGGAGGTGGTGGGAGGCCGCCAGGGCCTGCAGCATCTCTTAAAGACTACCGGTGAATAGGAGCAGGTGCAGACGGCCCCCTCCAGGTGTGGGTTCCTGGTGCTGCAGCCTCTTCAGGAGGCCGTGGCTGGGCAAGGAGGCATGGCCCTGCCACGCCACTTGTCCCCCGTGTGGCATTTGGCCTGACACTTTGCTCAGAGTGAGCTCTGAGGAGCTGAAGGCTGAGTTTGAACCGTGGCCTCCCCCAGCTGAGGACGCTCGCCCCCCAGGACTCGTTCTCGTGTGTCGGGGGGTGCACACGATGGGGCCAGCTCCAGGACGGTGAGGATCTGGCTGCAAACCTCACCTGGATGTGGGACCCTCCTCCTTCCCCAGAGATGCCTCTCCTCCTCCTGAGCTGAGCTGGCACTGTTAATTCATCCTAAAGCCCAGTGTCCCGGCAGATCCGGCCTGGGTGGGAGACTTCCCGCCTGTGCCCCTGGGCTTGCTGCAACCCCTTCCTGCCCACCCTCCCACCAGGACCCAGCGCCACTCTCCACAGGACCTGGGGACTCAGCGGGTCAGGGGAGCTGCAGTGCTGTGCCGCCAGGGAACTTGGGCCTGTGGACACTGTGGGGCTTGGGCTGGGCCAAAGCAGGCTGCGAGCCATGGCCCCGCATCTGTGTAAGGAGGCTGAAGCCCGGGTCCTCTGGGGACAGTGAGAGGGGGATCCAGAGGGGCTCATGGCCCTGCGTGATGCCTCCATGGGGCTGGAGCTGGGAGTGCACAGCCCAGTGGGGCGGCATGAGAGGTGCCAGCCTTGCCAGCCTGCATCCTGCCCCTCCTGCATCTGCCTGGCCTTTGTGCACAAGGGCTGGGCAGGTGCATGGAGAATGGTCACTGCCGTGCACTGAGCCCTCGGTTTGGCTTCTGCACAGCCGGACACGGCCCTGGCTTGCCTGTCCAGGAGGGTGCAGCAGTAACCTCGGGGTATCGCTTGTTTGCCCATGACACTGGTGAGGCGGGGCCCCTGTCGAGTCCTGTGGCCCAGTCCCCGGGCTCTCAGAGCTCTGGCTGCCCAGTTCATTCGCATGCCCCGCTGAGCGCCACGCCTCGGCCAGGCGTTGTGCCAGGCGCTCTGCTCTCTCAGCCACTTCCGCGTGGTGATTACAGCATGGCACTACAGAGCGGGAGCCGCCTCGGGCGCTGGAGCCCTGGGTAGGGCGCTGGCAAGGGTGTCTGAGCCTCTGCTTGGGGACATCTCTGCTCTGCGGGTTGTGTCTTCTCAGGACATCATTAACGTACGCACTTTTGGAAGCACTTGACAACTGGCCACCCAGCTGTGTGCAGGGAAGCACACGTGTGCATGGAGCCATTTCTCTCTCCCCACCTGTGCTAGGGAGGATGGGGATCGAGGCCGGGGCTTCCTTCCCCTTCCCGGGTGCTGGCTGAGAGCAGAGAGCGACTGCTCTGCGACGGGCCCCAGGCTGCGGCGCTGTGCACCTGAGCTTTGTGCTCAGGCCTCTGCATCTTTGTCTCAGGCTCCTGCACAGGGCACAGGGTGGCTGTGACTCCCAGACCTGGGCTCAAATTCAAGAGTGATCCTTCCTGGGGAGCTGATCCTATGGCCCCTGTGCAGGAAGGATGTGCAGCTGGGCTGGGAGCTGGGACAGCCTGGGGGTTGTGACTGTCCACTTCTGAGAGATCAAGGGGCCAGAAACCAGAGAGGGTCTGTGGAGGAAAGGACGAGGGAGGTGGCTCCAGGTGGAAAGGCAGAGTATAGTGCACAGCGTGGGGTGCGGGTGTGCGGCTGAGACCTGAGGACAGCGTTTCAAGACAGCGTGCTAGACTCTGAGGGCCACCCAGCATGTAGCATCCAGCTTTCCCAGCACTGTTGGTGGAAGACTCCTTCTCCGCTTAGAGGGGCCTTGACAAGAGCCCCTGGGTGGGTCCCTGCATGGTGTGGGTGCGTAACCTTGGTGACCTCTCTTCTTCCTGGGCTCCATCGATGAGTCCTAAGTGATTGAGAGTGGCTGATATGGGCTCATTGAGGTTTTGAGGCTCAGCTCTTGATGGGTGATGTCTGCCTGGGCCAGGTGAGAGCACCAAAGTGCAGGTGCAGGTGTTTCTGCCCCAGTCTCTTGCTTCGTGTCCCTGGAGGGGGCCTGCGCCACACTGAGGGGTGCCTTCTAGAAGTCTCAGGAAGGGTGTTTGCTGCTGCAGGTGTGCGGCGTGATGCAGCCCCCATAGAGGTGCTTGGCACGCTGGGTGGGTGCCTGGCTGCCTTGTGTCTGCCAGTTAAGCTGATTCTTTGAGATGATGAGGTCTGGGCAGTCAGCACCATTACAGTGAGGGCGAGATGTGTTTCCTGGCCCCTCTGCAGTGGGGCCGTCGCCTGGAGGATGGCCCTTGCCCCTTTTCCTCTGCCCACCTGATGGAGAAGTCAGACCGGGAACTGGTGTCCAAGGCTGCCTTGGCCACTGTACGCCAGGCTGTGGCCAGGTTACTGCTCGTGTGCCTGGGCCTCAGTTTCCCCATCCACCAAGGGGAGATTGGACCTTTGAGGTACAGTTGTCAAGGGTGGCCTTCCTGTTGCCGTGTCCCTTAAGCCAAGCCGCACTGTTGTCATTGTTTTTCTCTTCTGTGTTTCTATGCTGGGGTCCCCACTCCAGGGATGGAGAGCTTGGGTTTTCTTAACTAATCCTGGGGCAACTGGTATGTGATTTTTATTTTTATTTTTTTGGTTCTTGTCCACAGTTAATTGAGTTTTAATCGGTTAATTTTTTCTCCCCAGTGCCCCAAGACATAATAATTGTGTCTGGTGAAGCCTGACAGTTTGATGTTTGTAGCAAAAAAGCTGAATAAGTCTAAGGAGGGGAAAAGGAAAAAACTAGTGAGAAGTAAACGATTGCTCATTACAAAGTGTCATTTCTGGACGTCCTGGAAGGGCTTTCTGGGGATACTGGCCAGCCTGTGTCCAGGTTCGAGCCTTGGAGTCTGGGAGGCTCTCCTCTGCGTCCCTAGGAAGCTCACGTGTGTGGCTGTGAACTTGGGGGAGAGAGGGGGGCCTGGTGTGGCTCTGCCAGCCCTAGGGAATTTGTGGCTGGGATATTTACCTTGGTCCATCCTTTTCTGTAAAGAATGGTTGCGTCAAAATGGGTGCACCATGGAATCTACCATGTTAGCCGTGTGGAGCGTGCAGGTCGTGACATTGAAGATGGTCCCAGTGCTGCATGGCTGGCACTGCCGTCTTGTCCCAGAACCCTCCCTCCCCTGCTGTCCCTGCTCACCCCAGCTCGGATCTGTTTTGTTTCCTGGCTTTTCCTAACCCGCGCCATTCATGCCAATGTTGTCACATGGCACTGGGGCCTTTGCTCCATGGTCTGAGCTCTGAGAAGCAGTTTATTCATCCAAACCTTCACAGCCCCTGAGTGGCCAGCTCGGAGGACGCTGTGGTGGGGTTGCCCTGGGCCCCTGAGCTCTGGCCCCACGTGCTCGTGTCAGGGCTGCGGGAGGTAGGTTTCGGGAGATGGCTGACTCTGCCTCCCCAGCCTTGCCTCCTGGGGACATTCTGGCTGCCCCCCTTCTGTTGGGGCCACATGCTTTCCAAGATTCCAAACGTTACACAGGTGATGGTGGTTAAGTAATTAGTTTTCCACTTTTTAATTAACAAAAGGCTAATTAGGAGTTGTGTCTCCAATTAGCTTCTGATCCTCACCTGGTAGCAGAGCCCCGGTGGAGGGAGGGCCCTCGAGGCAGCCAGGAGGGGCGGGCAGCAGTTACGGATAGACTTTGGGGTGTTTCAGGGTGCTCAGAGACCCTGGGCCTATCGCTGGGGAAAGCACAGCTCTCACCAGACGAGAGTGTTGTGGTTGCTGCTGGAGGTGGAGGTGGCAGAGGGAGCTCAGGGTGCCAGGCCCCGCCCTGGCCAGTCCACCCCTCCCTCTGTGTGTAGTCCTGGGTAGGGGCCTGGTCGAGGGGGCTGGCTGGGAGGAGGGACCCCTGCTGGATCAGGGACTCTGCTCCAGGTGTGGCCGCTGACTGCTCCGGCTCCCTGGCGCCACCTCCCCTGTGAAGCCTTGGGTTGCCTTGGCTTGCGATGGGAAAAGCAGCTGGAAAGCACTTGGTGGTCCCTGTGTCCCATCATGCACCGCAGGGCCACTGAGGCCAGGCAGTGCTGGCCAGCTTGGGGCCTGCTATGGGAGGAGACAGCCGGGCTGCTCCTTTTCCTCCTGCTCGGCCCATGCTGGTCCCTGGAGGGCCAAGCCTGAGCCAGCACGTTACCTTGGGCCTCTGGACCCACCCAGGCCTAGCCCGGAGGAAGAGGCACCTTCCCTTGTGGACAGGGGGCATAGCCGAACTGCCCAGCTTGTGCAGTTCCTGGAGGGCAGGGCCGTCTCGTGTGCAGGGCCTGAGTCCGGACTCCTGGGAGGCCCAAGGCAAGCTTGGCCTTGCTGCCTGAGACAGACCACGGCTGTCTGTCTGGTCCTGCTGCCCTGGGCTGCTGATGGCCTGAATTCCTTTCTGATCTGAGACTGAAATATTTTAGCTGGTGGCAAAACAACATGAGGACTGTTTGGGAAAAGTCCAGTGTCCTGGAGCCTTCCCTTCAGAGCAGTCACCCTGCTCTGTGACTTAGAAAGGTAGGGGAGTGGGACAGTTGCCTTGGCCACTGGGGATGGCTGGACCCTGGGTGCTGGGTCCTAGGTACCCACCCACCAGGCTGGCTGCCCGGACTAGGGCCTGTGTCCCTGGGGATCTGATGACAGAGCCGGCCGGGCGCTGGTGGTGATGGTGCCCGAGGTCCCCAGCCTCCTTTGCTGTTGGCATCACCTGTGTGGGGGCGGCCGGGGTTTCAGAGCAGCACGGCTCGAGGCTTCACCTAACTTCCTGGGCAGCAGAGGGCACGGGAGGTACAGAGACTGGCACGAGCATCCGTGGGGAGCATGTGGCCTGAGTCACCCACAGAGCATGAGGGCCGGGCCAGAGGAGCCGAGCACCAGTGCGGGAAGGGTGACCGAGGCCTGGAAATGCAGTCCTGACCCTGGAGCTGTGGGTCCCTGGCTTGACAATGGATCTCTGGGTCAGATGGCAGTGGGATTTGAGGTCCGCCTTTATGTGTACAAAATGCTGTGCTACCCAGCCTCAGGCCTTGAGGTTTTTACCTATAAAATGGGAACGATGGTGGAACAGGTGGGGGGTGGCAGAGAAGTGAGCTCAGGCGCCCTGCGAGCCCCCCGCCCCACGGCTTCATCTTCCTTGGCTCCTCTTAGCCAAAGCTTTCTGGTCGCTGTGCCTGATGGCCCCATTCATTGGACTGGGGACGTCAGCCCAAGACGGCTCTCGGGTGCAGAAGGAGAGCTGTCCACGTGACCCTTGTTACAAGGGCAAATCCAACCACGCACAATTGGAGCGTGGGGTTGGCGAGCAGGGGAGGGAGGAGTCGCTGATGCCCTTCAGAAGGAAGAAGGGGGTCGAGGGGCGCTGGAGGGGCTGCGTGTGGGGGTGGCCAGCGTGCCGCCGCCAGGGTCCCCCTCCCTGTCCTGGCCTCACTGCATCCCACCTCTCTCTGGGCTTCTGAGGGTTCTGTTCCAGGTGTGGCGCAGATCAGCATTGAGCAGAACCACCACGGCCCACCCGGGGCTGTCACGTCTCTCCCCAAGCCTCAGCTTCCCCACTAGTGACAGGGAGGTGGCACCACCTCTGGGGGCTCAGAGGAGTGGGACCCTGTGGGGCAGTGTTGGGTCCCCAGCCTTGAGTGGCCGCTCCACGTGTCGCTTACACTTTCACTGGGATGAACATTTTATCTTTGGGTTGCTGGGGGTACTTTGGAGATGATGTGTGTGCAGCTTACTGAGAATGATAGCTCTGTGTTTTGTAAGTGTAAAAAAGACCTAGCCAAAGAAGGGAAAAAGAGTGTTGTTTTCCTAGTGGTGGCCTCCCAGCTGTCCGATAGGTCATGAGAAGTATTCTCCCTGACATTCCACCGTTAGAGACTCACTGCCTTGGCTCAAGAGCGATCTTGCTGAGGTGTGCAATGGGCTGAGCTTTATCATTTATTTGCTCATGGGGAGTCTGTGGGGTGCTGTTGGCTGAGCAGGGCCTGGCAGGGAGGGGCAGGGCTGGGTCCTGACTTCTGTGTGCTGGGGAGGAGGGCTGTAGAGCACAGTGGCAGGGTGACCTCGCCCTCCACGTGGGTGTTTCTGACCTGCCGGCTTCTCGGACGGCTGTCTTGCACGCCTCACTTTTGGTAAGCGAGGGAGGAGAGGTTCTGAGAAGCAGCGTCATGGCTGCGGGCCACGCAGGAGCCACCGGGCAGATGTTGGGCCAGGGACCATGAAACCCAGGGGTGGGTGTGGAGCCCGGGCCACACCTGCCGTGCTTCTCCCCCTGCCCACTGCCTCCCTCCCCACCTCGACATCAAAGCCCCAGCCCATGTGCCCCGCCTGCCTCCCCATGCCCAGCACTGGGCCCTGGGGCCAGAGGCAGCTGCCGCAGAACTGGCGCGCAGAGGCGGCTGTTTGTTCTGGGCTCCAGGCTGGGATGGCCCAGGCCTTTGGTGGCGCCCACGGCCTTCGCCTCCACAGAGAGGTCTCTGTCCAGCGGAGGGAACCCTTCCCGGAGTCACTGCCCGCTTGCATCAGCGTGGTCGTGCGGCCCGAGGCACCTGTGGCAGCGCCTCCCGCTCCTTTATTCCCTGTGTCTGAGCAGGTAATCGGCGGGCGACTAGCAGACCCCTGTCCAGGGTGAGCCCACTTCCTGCCAGGCTCGGGAAGGAAAGGTGTTTGTGTGTGAGAGTGAGGTGTGTGTAGACGTGGGCGCTATGAACATGAGCCTGTGTGTTTGTAAGCGTGTACACAAGTGCATTGTGAGGGTGTGCATGCAAATGTATGTGCCTTGTGAGTGTG
Organism: Fukomys damarensis; assembly: GCF_012274545.1. NCBI lineage: Eukaryota > Metazoa > Chordata > Mammalia > Rodentia > Bathyergidae > Fukomys > Fukomys damarensis. Next base: position 47,761,308 of record NW_022900948.1, read on the forward strand.
CAGACACGTTTGCATTGTGTGTGCGCCTGTGTTAGGGGATGCGTGTGTGTGTGCACTGTATACGCCTGTGTGAATGGGTGTACATACTTCACACTGTGTGTATGCGTGTATGAGGGCATGTGTGGTGTATGTCTTTCCTACTTCCCTGTGGGACTCTGCACAGGACCAGAGGCTCCCTGGAGGTTATATATGGGGTGTCCTTGCACCCCTGCCTTGCCTCACACTGTGCCACTGTGCTGGGTACCAGAGAAGCAGGGCATGGCTCAGGACTGCAATGTCTGGGCCTCCTGCCCAGGTCTGCGCAGCAGGTCAGGGGCAGCCTGGGTTCTGGATTTTCTGCGGGCCACCAGGTGAGGCTACAGGGGCCCTGAGAACTACGTTGGGGACACTTTGGTGCTGGCATCTGGCTGCAGGTCTTAATTCTGCCCAGTGGCTTGGCCCACAGGACTCCACAGACCCAGGAGAGTGGCGGCCTTTGCCATGGCACGGGAGCACCAGGGACACTTCCACTGGCCCTAGGGGACCTGGGTTCCAGGTGCTGCGGACAGCTCAGCTCCTCCCTGGCTCTGTGCCCTGTGCCCCACCCCAGGGTCCTCACAAGGCTGGGCGCAGCTTGGGCCACCCTGTGTGCTGCACAGGATGGCTCCCTACCCAGAGCTCACGGGACCCACAGCGAGTCTTCTGCACTTTTGGTGACTCTGAAGGTTCGCAGACACTGTCTGGTGGCCCTGCCGGGTGATCGCCTAGTGTGGAGGCCGCGGGTTGCTGTTGCCCCTGGCCAGGACGTAGGTTTCTGCCATCACTGGTGGTTGTGATCATAGGGCTTCCTGTGCATGCTGCCGGTCCCTGGGTGCAGGCTTTTGACCTCTTAAGCTTCCTGTCGCTGTCCCCTCTTGTGCTATGACATCAGCCGAGTGACTGCTGTGTGACAGTGATAAGGGCAGGGTCCAGCCAGGCCCCACCGACCACTGTGAGTCACCGTGGCCTCGGGTGCCTGTCCTCCATGGGGCGGGGGTGGCTGAGAAGACAGGCAGGGGCCCTCACCCGAGAGAAGTGGGGTTGGTGTCCGCAGCCTGGGCATGGGTCAGGCGTGTCCTTCAGAGGACAGCGCCTCCCCGAGACAGCTCAAAATAGCTCCCTGGGGACCCTGTCACCTGCGGGCCCTGTCCCACATTCGTGTCTGGGAGCAGAGGTTTGGCAGGATGATGGTGATGGGCTCCAAGCTGAGGACACACTGTCTCTCCCCTGGTTGCGGCCAGCAGGACTGTCCCAGAGCGGCTGCCTTGTTACCCCTCACCTTGAATACAAGCTCCCTATCACACGTGTGTGATTTGCTGTCATGGTTAAAGTGGACCAGAGTTAGGAAAGAGGTCAAGGTTCAGAGTCCTACCTTGCATGCCCACCCTGCATTTGGCCCTGTGATGATGACACCGGGATGAAAGGCTCTAAGACATTGGGTACAGATCGAAAGGTCAAAGTCCAAAAGTCTAAAATCCTGGAAGTCACCATCTCTGGGAAGCTGTGATTCCCGTTCCAGTAGGCTACACAGGACAGCATGGACAGTGCGGGGCAGATGGCACCTGTGGGTGTACCCCCCTGCCTGCTCTGGTTCCCACAAGCTGATGGCATCCCGGGAGCCGGCCAGGTGCTAAAGCCTCATTCACCTGCAGACGGGCAATGCCTGTGCACCCTGGGATCCAGTGTCGCTGTCCCACTGTGGGCTGGCCTGGAGTCCTGGGAGTGGACTCCCCACCCAGGGTGGGGCTTCCCAGAGGAAGAGGAGAGGAGCAATAAATAAAAAGACAGTCTCTGGGTGTGGATTGAAGGCAAGCTGAGCTTTGAACCCCACAGGGTCCCAGGTCCCAGACCAGCCCTTCGGTCCAGGGATGAGCATCCGAGTGCTGGGAGCCCTGGCTTTGTAGGATGCTAGAGTCCTGGGCAGGTCTCGCAGCGGCCCTCCCCTGGTCTCTGAGGGCTGCCATCCTACCTCCTGAGCCTATTGGGCCACCGGCTCCCAGATTTGCTGTGTGTGCTGTGGTCTGCATGAGGACCGAGCCTGGGCTCCTCCGTGAGGAGGTGACGTTCACCAGGCTTCTGCCTGGACTGACCCTGCCCTTCCCTGTGTCTCTGGGGATCTGGGGACCCCCGCAAGGTCATGTGAGTGGTGCCATGTGCCAGGCAGTGGTGGAGAGAGGGAAGTGTGCTGTCTATGCCTTGCAGACCTGGGACTGTGGACAAAGGCCCTTCACCGCCGTGGGCTCTGTGCTTACTGGTGGCTGATGTGGAAGAAAAATATGTACTCTATCCTTGACCTTTCGCAGTGCCCCGGCCCCACAGGCAGGGGCAGAGCTTTGGGGCTCCTCAGGGGAGCCCCAGATATCAAAGTCGACGACAAGGTGCTGGCTGGCCGGCCCAGTGTGGACAGCTCCAGCTTGGGGTGCGACAGGACTGAGAGCCGGGCCTCCCGTCTGTTTTCCGTTTTTTCGCCGTGGGCCCGCGTCCCCATCTCCTGGACCCTGAGCCCTCCCTGGTGGCTGCAGGGACAACCACCCTGGGGAGAAGGAGAAAGGCACCCTCCCCTGTCACTGCCCTGCTGGGCTCAGCCGGGCTGTGTTGTCTCCCTCTCAGCCCGCAGCTCCTGCATGCCTTGGGCTGGCATTTGTTACAGAGGCTAGAGCAGGGCACCGAGTAGAAAGTGGGAGCGGATGGTGGGGGGCTCCTGGCACCATGGCCTTGGTGTTATTTGGGGGGAGACCTGTGGTCCCTGGCCTGCTGGGCCCTGGGTCAGGGCAAGGCTTCTTCCCACCCCACCAAAGGCCTCCGGGTCCTCAATACAAGGGCAAGGGTGAGGCCAGGGTAAGCCTGGATTTGGAGCTTCGAGGCAGAGGCCACAGCCCGGTCTTCCTAGGAGGAATGGTGTTCCTGGGAGACACGGAGGCGCTGGGCGACTGTTGGACCCGCCGCCTGGACACGGGGTTGGATGGGTTTGGTTGTGTGTCATGGGGTGAGGACATATTTGCAGGGCTGCCCCTAGTGTCCGGCAGGCCTGAGGACTGCAGGCGGGAGAGCCCTTAGCCATCCTGCGTCCTGTGACAGAGCCAGGCCGGGTCATGTGTACAGACCAGAGACTGATGCGGTTTGTGGTTCTGGGGGCTGGGAGACTACGGGCTTGGGCCTGGTATCGTCTGGGCATCTTGTGAGGTAGCGATGTGGCGAGGCAGGATCCCTGGGGTGCTCTCCTGCGGGGGTGCCGCACCCGAGGCGTGTGCGTCAGAGTCAGCGTGGCATCGACAGGCAGCGATTCCACAGGCTTCCTGGGGTTGAATTTCACAGGATCCCTGAGGATATGAGCCCTGAAAATGAGGCCTTGATGGCTGCTTTTATCAGTGCGGGAGCGGTGCTGAGGTTTTGAAAGGGGAGCGGGAAATGGTTTTCTGAGCCCCTGCTTGGCCGCTGTCAGTTGGGGTGCAGCCTGAGCTCCAGTGCCAGCTGGGTGAGCTGGCGTCACCTTTTTGGATAAGAGCATTTTCAGCTTCCTGGCCAACACGGGTTTACGAGCTGTTAGGGATAAACCAGCTCCAACTTATCTGAGTATGTGATTTGTTAACCTACTGGAAAAATAAGTCATAAAAACAGCAAGTTACCTGCTTTCTTCACAGTACGTGACCTGTGTCCCTCCCACTCTTCCTGTCACCTCGGGCAGGGGGTCATCATAACCCTGATCCTCCTCACAGCTGCTCAGGGGCGTCCACACTGGGGAGGCAGAAGCCCAGGGGCAGTGTGTGGATCCTGCTGAATTTCTTCACTTTTCCTTCTGATACTGCTGAGCCCAGCCCTGCGTGCTTGCTGTGCTGCACTCGGCCCTGTGTGCGTGGAGGGCTGAGGTGCGAGGCCCTGTCCTCCCTGAGGGTACATCCTGGGATGGACCCATGTGGCAGCCGCAGCTCACTCCTGGTGCATCCAGCACCCGTTTTCTCAGCGCTGGCTGGGTGCCCGGGACAGGGTGGGTCTGGCCATGGGGTGGGCATGGTCTGAGGGGCACGGGCCAAAGCTTAGAAGGGTGGGAAGACCTGTGCTCGGTCAGTGCAGTCCCAGCAGGCTCAGCACCGGTGGGTGGCATGTGGCTGCCCCTGCCGCCGAAGCCCGGGCCACCTTCCCGCAGTGCACTGTGTCCCCCTGCCACCTGTACAGGGTGTCACCGTGTCTACTCAGGCTGCAGGGAGACGCCTATGTGGCTGAGATCTCTTCTTACACAGTCCCTCAGGCTGGGCTGATCTGGGCAAGTTCTGCCCAGGGCCCAGGGCGGTGCCACCCAGCTTCTGTCCTTGGCTGGTGGGCGCTGTACTCTCTTCTCCATGGCATCTTGCCTCTGCCTGTCCCTGTGTGGATGCTGCTCGTCGTGGAGCGCCATTGACCCCCGAGAGCCGTAGAGACCCAGGCTCTGGTGAGGTCACATCCTGAGAGGCAGGGGGGTCCTATCTGAGGGTTCACAGTTCCACCTCAGCCTCTCTGTTTGCATGCGAGAAACTGCACTGTGCCTTCTCCTGCAGCGAGGGCTGTGGTGCAACTGCTCCCCGGGACATGCAGCCCATTCCTGGGATCCTGGCCTGGGGGTGCATTGGAGCGGAGGGGCCTCAGATTCTCCTTGGGTCTGAGGAGCCGGGATTGCTGTGCTGTGGAGGAGCCCCCCAGGACCAGAGCTGGCCCCACTGACCTCTCTGGTCTCGAGTGTGATAACTCGCAGCCACGGCTGTACCTGCAGGCGGAGGTGTGGTCACTTTGGCGCTTTCACAAGCCAGACCCGCTGCCTCAGCCCTGCCGGGGCCCAGAGGTCTGCCTCTGTTGCCCCTGTGAACACCCGTTGGTGGACACAGCGAGCTGCCGTGACGGTGGCTCGAGATGACCCCACGGGAGGTTGGCAGCCCTCACTGTATTCAGAACGCCTCCAGCTTGGTAGGAGGGTCAGTGCGGCTGCTGGAGAAGGGGCTGCATCTGGACGGTGTGGGCGGAGCCAGTTTTCCCTCTTCCCATCCGGGGCCAGGGTCTGTGGCCCCCTAGCACGCACAGCCGGGGGTGTTTGGTTTACCGGCTAGGCTGTGTCTGTGCTCACTCCAGGCCATTTCCATCTTCCTAGGAACAAAGCCTGCACCCACGATCGCCCACCCCCGCTCCCCTCACCCGCCCTAGCCCTGGCCTCCCATCCACTTCCTGTCTCTCGGTCCTCCTGCTCTGATCGTGTCCTGTCAGCGGCAGTGGGCAGTGTGGCCTTCGGCATCTGGCTTGCGTCACCCGCGTGTCAGTGCGTGGTTCCTCTGCATGGCTGAGCCTCGCCCGCCCGTCCTTTGTTGTCCACTCACCTGTTGATGGGCATTTGCATCGTTCATTTTTCATTTCTGTCTTTTGGGAAAGGACTCACGCACATCGCAGAACTTCTGGGGACTCCGCCTGCCCTTGGCCCCCAGGAGCCGTATTGCTCACGGCACAGATCTGCCACCTCCACATGCCTAGCGGGGTTTGTGCAGCCCTGGCTCTGGCTTAGGGACCTGAGGCCTTTACTCTGTTGTGGATGTGAATCCGGACCCCCAGGTCTTGCTGCAGCTCCGGCACTGCACCTCCTCACTAGCTGTCTCCTGACGTTCTTAGAAGGCTCTTGCTCTTCTCCCCCAACCTGTGTCCTGCCTCGCCTGTGGACAGCTGCAGGGCCATGGCACACAGGCTTCCTGTCCTAATCCCAGCATTTCCATCCTTGGCCTTGGGGGCCAGGGTGGGCACGGTAGTCATGGCAGAGCCCCAGGGCAGGGAACTGCTCTCCCTGGGGTCTGGGGGTCCAGGCCTGTGTTCTCAGAGGTTTGGAATGCCAGGGTGAGGAGTTGCCCGTGTCCCTGGTGCAGGGTGTTGTTTCTCAGGCCTCCTGGAGTGGGGAGACTTTGGTGGGCGTGGGGAACCTGGGCGCCCCCCCGGCGAGGGCGGGGCTTTTCCACCAGCGCCTTGTGACCTGGCTGCTGAGGGCTCTTGCGAGGTGCTGTGGATGGGACTGGTCCAGTGGGCACTGTGCACATCTGTCCCTGCAGGGTGCTCAGGGCTCCCCTAGAAGTCACCTCTGGTCCTGCCAGGTCTCAGCCCCACGCTGGGCATCCAGGGGCTGGGAAGGACCCTGTGCCTGTGGATGTGCCAGGCCACCGACTGGATTGCCTGGGCCAGAGGCTGTGCTGGGCCCATGCCAGCCGCCCCCTGTGGCCACCCTTCAGGCACTCCAACCCAAGGACGCCGGGTTACACCTGTGTGCGGTCCATGAGCTCAGCCCACAGCGCAGCCAGGATGTGGCTTATTGGGCAGTAGACATCGTAACTTGCCAGGAATGGCCCTCGGGGTAGCCGAGTGTTCTGGGACACTTGAGTCCCAGCCTGGAATCGCTCTTCCGAGGAGGCTGAGGAGCGGGGCCTCCTGTCAGTCAGTGTTAATGCATGTTCCCGAAGCCCCATCCCTTCAGGGTTCCCAGGCAGGTTCATCGGGGCTGAGAAGAAAGGAAACAGTTTCTAAGCGAAATGTCTTGTAAAGAAGCCACTGTCCCTCAGTTCTGTGACACACTCGGGTGTCTCCTGGGGCGCTGCTGGCCTTGTGTGCTTGTGTTTCACATGTGTGAGTGTGGGGGTCTCAGCCACTGTCGCGGCCGTGCACCCCTTGGGATGGCCCATGGGGCACTGAGCGGCGGGCGTCCACTCAGCTGGGACCAGCTCAGGATGGGGCTGTGAGGGGGGCCGTGGCGCCTGGACATCTTGTGCCCTGAAGTCCTGTGCCCAGCCCTGCTGCTTCTGAGAGAGGCACTGTCCTTATTCCTACTTCCTGGATGAGGGACCAGGGTGACTTGTCCAGGGGCTCACAGAGCTGTGGCCTGGCTTTCTGTGCTGTGCATCTTTGGGCCTCAATTCCCCAAATTAGCACCAGCTAAGGCCACTCACGGCTCAAGTTCCTGCTCCCTCCCTTAGTCTTCTGGTTCTCCGGGGGCCTGATAACCTGGTGCCCTGGGAATGCACCTGTGCCTGGTGCCTGCAGGGGACCTGAGGGTCATTTCAGTGACAAGTCACCCCAACTCCCAAAGCGGCAGAAGTTGCTGCTGTTCCTGTGCTGGGGGTATTAGGTTGTATGTACACAGTTAATCTTGGTGGACCTGGAAGTTAGATATGAAGTGTGTTTATTTGTTTGTTTGTTTGGAGACAGTCTCACTATGTAGCTCTGAAGTTGTGGCAGTCCTCCTGCCTCAGCCTCCTGAGTGCTAGGCTAGCACTGCCGGCTAGATGGGAAGTATTTTGACAGTCTGTGGGGTGACGCCCTTTGCCAGGTCACTCTCAGCCCTCTGATGCCTGCGGGTCCAGCACTGGCCCTCTCTGGGGAGCTCAGGGATCACTGCCTGCAGGGAGGCTGCAGGTGTGGCTGTCAGAGCCGGGAAAGGGGTCTGGAGCTTTGCTGTTGGCGGCACTAGCTTCTGTCCATGGGGTGACCTGTGATGGGGGTGGGCTGGGCTACTGGTCCTGTTAGAACAGCGAGAGCCAGGGTGCCTGGGCCTCACTTTGGAAGAGCTGACCCTCAGAAGGCCGGGGCTGTCTCCACCGCCGCTGCTGTGGTTTTACTGTCGTAAAGCACTGTGAAATGCGTTGTGATGACCGCGTGTGAGCTCAGCTCTGTGTGCTCAGCAGACACCTGCAGGACCCTTTCCTGTCCCTAGGAAACGCAGGCCCTACCCCAGACGTACACCTCTGTCTCTGGATCTGCGACCTTCCTCTGGCCCTGACCTGAGGCAGGCGTCGGCCGGGTCTCTTCCTCCTGTGCTGGCGTCTTGCTGCCTTGGGCCAAGCTAGTTAATGGCATGAGGCCCAGTGTGGCCAGGAGGCAGCCCTGCCTCCTCCCGCATTTGCTAGGGCCCTGTGTCCCACGGCCTCTGTGGGTGTCTGCCACGTGCCCACTCGCCCCAGGAGGAGACGTGGGCCCCAGAGGTCACGTGGCCCATGGTGGCCGGGCTTGGCCTGACCATGGGCACCATGCCCTCGGCCCCTTGTTCTGCAGCCCTGGCACTTGTGGGTTGTAAAGCAGGGCTCGCCTGGGCTGGATGTGCCCTCAGTGGGTCCTCAGTGGCATGGTTGTCCCAGGAAGCAGCACATCTCCAGCTTTGAGTGAGCAAAGAGTGCTGCTGTGGACCCTTCCTCCTTTTCCTTGGGATAGAGGGAGTGGCCAGCCTGACTCAGCCTCCCTTTCCTTAGGCCTGACCTGGTGGACCCCAGTTCTGGCACAGGGCCTCCCTCCCCATAATGTCTCTGGCTGCCTGGCTCTGGGAGGGTCTCTGTCCGGTGTCCAGAAAAGTGAGCAGGATCCTGAGGCACCTGCTGGGAGTGGCAGGGGTGGCAGGTTTGTGTTTTGGGGACAAGAGGGATCCTGGGTCCAGGGTGTCCTTGTCTCATTGTCCCAGCAGAGTTGGGGTTTGGGCCCCCTAGATGCAGGCCACACACCCACATAGGGTTGGCACAGAGCCGGGGATGTAGTGCATGCTTCCTTCTGGTCCGGGGCTGCCCCTTGTCCAGCAGCCCCTCCTCAGCTTCTACTGTGGTGCCAGGCGGAGCTGGGCTCAAGTCCTTCTGCCCGGGTGATCGGGTTACAGTGGCCCATCCTCCTTTGTGGTCACTGCCTAGGTGCTCTGGGTGGTGGCAGACAGGACATTCCATCAGATCCAGCCCATCCTTTGCTGGTGCTGAGAGTCCTGCTTCCTTCCGGTCAGGACCTGTGTACCCAGCGCTGCCCCTGCCTGCAGGAGGGTGCCAGGCTGCCCTGGATCTGGGGCCCAGATGGGTGGTTCCCCTGTCCTGCGGCCCCTCAGCCCATCCCCTGGATGTGCGCTGGCTCATAAAATGTATTCAGCTCAGGGCACTGCCCATATACCCCAGGCTTTCCTGCTACCTTCGCTTGGTGAGTAAAGACAGACCAGATGCCCTGGCGTGGCCCCTCCGTGGTGGGCCTGCTGGTTCCGAGAGCTTTGGCCTGAGCCCTAACGTGGAGTCTGTTGGCACAGTCAGGCTGCCCCCGGGAAGCTGGATGAGGCTCCAGGGTCCTTTCCTGCCCATGACAGGTTTGTGCCTGGCCCGAGATCAGGGAGACGTGGGGCGTGCGCCCCCTCCGGGTTGTCCCAGTGGGGGCTTGGTGGCGAGGGCTGGCTCACGAAGAGCTGTGGGGTCGTTGGAGAAGCAGCACAGCTCGGGTGGTGCCTGGGAGGAGGGCTGCCCGGCTGCCTGCCCGCGATGTAACTCAGGCCCCCACTGCAGGACCGCGTGCGAGATGTGCATGGCCGCTGCCCACGCACGACATGCACCACACAGCTGGGCGCGAGCACCCATCCCCAGGGAGTAGCTGCTGCAGGATCGCTTTGGACCGGCTTGCTGAAGAAGCATGCTCCACTGGGCTGCAGTCGCTCATCTGTGTGACAGTCACCTGAGCGTCCAGACCCTGAGCTCGGGGATGAGGGGGTGGGCGGTGCTGGTGGCAGAGGTGGAAGACACACGGGACAGATGGCCACGGGGGCCACGCCGGCCTGGCTGAATGGGTGCATGGGTTTGGGATTCTCAGCAGCCTGCTTCAAAGGAAGTCGCCGGTGGGAAAGGATCCTCAGGTTTCCAGAGTGTGGGCTGCCTGGGTGCTCACCAGAGTGAAACCTCCCGAAGGACCCTGTGACCGCTGCAGGTGGAGCCGACGGGCGCAAGTCCAGTTGGAACCCTGAGGGCGAGGGGATGGGTTGAGGCTGTCCTGGTGTCCCCTCGATGTGGCTGGGGCCAGGCTGGTGTCCCGCGGGCTGCCCCATGGGCCCCCCTGCCGCTTCACCTCCGCGGAGATCGGGACTCTGTGACCCAGGGAGTAAAGCTGATGAAGTGGCTGTGAGACTTCATTTATTTATTCATTTATTTTACGGTACGGAGGATTGGATCGAAGTCAGGATCTTGGCTGCAAGGCAGGTGTGGTGCCAGTGAGCTAAATCCCTGGCCCTCTTGTGAGCTTTTAAATTGAATGCTACGTGCAAGTTTTTATTTTTTAAGTAAACTTCTGACAGAAGGGTCTCCTCCAGAATGCCCTGTCGCCCGAGTAGCTTTCTGTCCTCCTCTGGAGAATGTACCCCGGTCGGGAGCCACTGCCCCAGCCTCTGCTGACCTCAATGCCCCTGTCTCTCCTCTAGCAGTGACAGATGTGCAGGGCCGGGCACTAAACCTGGAAGCTCTGGTTCCTTGGAGAGTCACGTCCAGCCCCGAGGAGGGGACAGGTGCCCGGGTGGGGTCGTGGGGCCGGTAAGGGTGTGAACGGGTAGCTTTGTTCAGAGTTTTTATTTTTGTTTTTTGGGTTTTTTTTTTGGTACTGGGGATGGAACTCAGGTCCTTGTGCTTACAAGCCAGGCAGCGGAACCTCTGAGCTAAATCCCAGCCCTGTTGAGAGTTTTTAAAATGTGTGCATGTAGGCATGTGTAGGTGTGTGTGTGTGGATGTGTTTGGCGAGCACGTGCATGTGTGTTTGGATGAGAGGGTGGGTGTGTGCCTAGGTGAGTCTGTTTGGTTCGGTTTTGGTGCTGGTGCTGTAAAGCTTACCGAACTCAGGGCTCGAACACAAGCCCTTGTGCTGTGAGACAGGCGGCGAAAGCACTGAGCCAGATCCCCGCCCCTCACCACTGGTTTTGAATCCCGCCTCTGGCACAAGTTTGTGAAAATCAGCTAAGCGCGTTTTCAGGCGCCTCTGGCCCTGGGTGAACCTGTAGGGCCCTGGGTTGGGGAGCTTTCTGGTTGGATTCCCTGTGCAGCCCCAGACCAATGTACTGCACGCCTTGGGGACAGAGCTTGCTGCCCCACTGCAGGCTGGGCCCCTGGGCCCCTGGGGGCCGAGGCCCTGTGGTCGTAGGGGCACGAGGACAGCAGCCCCATGGCTCTTCGTGTCCCACCTCGTTCTTGCAGGTCTCTCGTGCCTGAGAGCCTCGTGTAGGCCTGCGTCTGGCCCAGCTCTGCCCCTCCTCACCTGCACCCAGGGGTCTGCCACACTGCCCCCCCGGGGGGGTGTCTCATCTCGTGGATGAGGTCTGTGCTCCCCTGTGCTTTGTGCAGAACAGAGCAGACTTCTCAGTTGTGTGGAGAGCAAGAGATGAGCAGATGATCAGGCCAGCTGCCTCCAGAGAGGCGTGGGGCACCGGGCCTAGCGAAGGCGCACGGAGCAAGGGTGGAACCTGGGAGTGGCTGGGTCCAGGGACAGCAGGGAGGAAGGGTAGGTAAATTTAGGGTACAGGGACCTTTGGGGACAGTGCAGCTCTGGGTGGTAGTGCCACGTCTCTCACCGGGCAGCGTCCTCCAGGGTGCTTCAGGGTCACCTCTGGGAGCTGTGAGCCCCAGGCCCCCAGGCGTCACTCTGTGGGTCCCTGTTCCTGAATGAGATAAGCTGTCTGGTCCTACAGCTCCTGTGTTGGCAACCTTGACTGTGGGCTGGTGTCCCCTGGCTGCCGTAACCAAGCACTGTACCCAGGGTGCTGTGAAACTGTTTATTCTGGCAAGAATTCTGAAAATGGGGTGTTGTGGGCCACACTCACTCTTGGGGCTCCAGAGGAAGGTCCTCTTCCTCTTCCAGCTCCTGGTGGCTGAGGGTGTCCCTTGGCCGCAGCCCAGCCTCTGCCCCGTGTTTGTGCGTGGCCTTCCTTACTGCCTGCGTCCCTCTGTCCTCTAAGATGCCATCGAGTCGAGGGCCGTTTCACACCGGTGTGAGCTCATCTTCCTCCTCGTGCCCGCAGCAGCCTGATCTCCAGGCAGGGTCACAGGCTGAGTTACAGGAAGGGTTCTCCAGCCCAGTGCGGACCCCAGTCAACAGTGACAGCAGCACGTCCTACCCGCATGCCCCTTATGCCGGGCACGGGCAGGGCTGCCTTTGGGGACTGTGTGCCCTGCAGCAGGGTGACAGTGCTGGAGGGAGCCTCATCAAATGGTGCAGGCTGCATTCCTGAGGCTGGAGCATTGTCCCTGGCAGGAGAGGCCATTCTGGGGCCTCAGTTTCCTTGCAAGGAAGGGGCTGATGGTACGGACCCTGTAGGACCAAGGTGGGTGTGCCGTGAGTGCTGAGGATGGGCTGGAGGAGGACTCGGGCTGCTCCTGTGTGGATGCCTGGTCCCTGGCCCTGGGTTCCCTGTGGCTGCTTCTGGGAAGAGAGGGTGTAGAGCTGGGGGTTCAGGAAGGGCCACTGCCTACCTCTGGGGGTTGCTCCTATGATTTCTTGGTGTTTCGCCTGGGGCTTCCTGTGGGCGTCTTGTGTCTTCTGGGCAGGGCCAGCAGAGATGCCACCAGTGTGTAGCACAGGCCAGGCCACCTCCTCCTGCCCCAGCCACCCCTGCAGCTCCTTCTGGTGGGCAGGGTGGGGCCTGGCAGGCCTGGGGATGAGCGCATTCGCAGACAGTGAGCGTGCAGGCCCTCTGCCAGCCTGCTGCAGGGCCCCTCAGTCACCAGGCTCTGGTGCCTGGAGGCTGTGGTTGTCCTGGCCGGGCCTCCGGTCCAGACCCAAGGCAGCCTTCCTGGGCAGGACACATGAGCAGTGGGCCCTGTGTGCCCCACAGCTGTCAGCCAGGACCCACGGACTTGGGACTCCTGGGAAGTCTGGGGACACAGAACTGTCTTGTGGGTGTTTCCAGGGAGTAAGATTTGGCAGGCGGAGGGCGTGGCTGTCTTTAAAGTGGCTGAGTCAGGGAGAGTGCAGACCAGACGGGAACCCCCAACTCTGGACTGTTCTGCCGGGAAGTTGCTGGGTGGCCCTGTGAACCACTCACACCTTCGAGCCGGCGTAGGTTTCCTGGCTGACTTCCTGCCTTGGACTGGGTTCCAGGATTGCTGCCTGGGCCCTGGCCCTTCACATAGGGGAGAGGGCTCACACCACCAGGTTCCCACCAGGATAACCAGTTGCAGTGGGGAAGGGCTGAGCCCCTATCCAGCATGGCTGGAGACCAGAAGAAAGCCTGGCACCTGAGCTCAGGGGAGGAGAGCCAGAGGAGGAAGCCAGGGTCTTGAGGACTTTTCCAGGTCCAGGCCTGCCCACTTCCTCCTCCCCTCTGGGGCTCAGTATCACTGCTGCCAGGCCCCAGCACCAGGGCCCATCCCTGTCACGGCTGGGACACCCTCGGCCCTCTGCTTGGCCAGCTTCACGCCTGCCTTTGGTACCATGTTCTCAAGTCCTGGGGGAACCGTCCAGCCTGCAGTCCCAGCACTTGTTCCCAGGGGGACAGGGGTGGTCGGGTAGACACTGAGAGGAGCAGGGAGCGGGGATCCCCCAGTGCAGAGGCTCAGCTGGAAAGGTGGTGGTCGCCCCTTACGCCGTGTCAGAGCACTGCTGTGCATCCTCGACCTCCCACAGGGTGACAGCTGGGCTCTGCTCAGGCCCAGGCTCCCCTTTCCAGCTGTGAGACGTCAGCCAGGTGGCTGTGCCACAAAATAGGGCAGCCACGCCTCCCTGGCAGGGGGCTGTGCAGACAGAAGACGTGTGTGCAGAGATCTTCAAGGCCATGATGGCTCAGGCTCAGGAGGTGAGGCTGTTATCAGAGGCCTGTCTTCCTTCTCTTGTCTTCTTCCTTCATCAGGAGGGGTCAGGCAGAGGAATCCCTCTGAGTTAGCGTCCGTCCGTCTGCCCATCCATCTATCTGTATATCCATCCACCTACCCACCCACTCTTCTGTCCATCCGTCCATCTGCCTTCCTACCTACCCACCTCTCTGTCCATCTGTCCATCCATCCACCTGTTCATCCTTTCATCCACCTGCCCATCCACCCACCCATCTGTCCAGGAGACAGCGCTGACAAATCACGAATGTTTGGGCTGTTGGTCTCCTAGTCTGACAGGTGCGATGCAGGTGTGGGGAGGAGGAGCTGCCCACTCTGAGGTGTTCACGGACCGAGGGAGCTCCCACCCCTCCTCCTAGACTCCTCCAGCTCTGGTCCCCTGTGGATGGCAGCCCCTCCTTCCGTGCTTCCCCACCAGGGCTGCTGCCGGTCATCCAGTTCGAGTGAGTGACGTTTATCATTTTGCTGCTCAGCTGTCTCGGGGCCCGGGCCTGGTTTACGCTGTCTTCCAGCACCCCTCTGTCTCCCTGGAAGAGACGGCACCACTGGGCACTGCTGTGCCAGGGCAGAATGAAGGCTGGGAGCTGCCTGTTTCCCACTTGCTTTTGTTTCTCTCCCCCTCTGGGTGGAAGCGGTGGGTGTGTATGTTTCATAATTAACCAAGCCGTGCTGGCCGCTTGTGGGTCTGTAGGCACCAGCACCAACTTTCCCTGACCTTGCTTTTAATATGAAAAGAAAAAACAGAAGGGTAACTTGGGCTGAGCTGGGAAAGCAATTTATAGTGATTTGCCCCCGAGTGCACAGCCGTGTCGGCTGCAGATTTCCCCATCGGATAGGTGAGTTTCCGGGCAGCGTATTTAAATGAGTTTTGCAGTTGCTCCATTTGGCTCCCGGCTGTGTGTGCATTCCAGACGCATGGTAATGGCTGATAAGGAGGTCTGGGCTCGGGCCAGGGCTGTGCGGCTCCTGCTCATGGATCCCAGATGACGGCCAAGAGTGGGGCTGGCAGGCCTTCTCAGCACAGCTTTGCGAGCAGCCGGGTTGGCCGACGGTGCACCTGCCAGCCCAGGCCCAGGGAGCTGGAGCCCCTGGCAGGATCAGGCTCTGGTTCTCTGGAAGGCAGGGCACTCCGTCAGGGTGGTGGGATTTGGTTGTCGCCGGTGTCACTTCTGCCTGGAGCACCCGACTGAGGCCTGCGGAGGGGAACCCTGTGTTGCGGGTCACATTCTGAGTTCTGGTGGAAGATGGAGGCGCGGTGCGGGGAGGACAGGCCTGGTTGCTGGAACACATAGGCCCAGGCTGTGGCAGCTTCCACTGGAGATGGCCGGATACGCGGGTGGGTGGCGGAGTGTCTGCTCCATGCACACCTTTGGGGACCCAGGCTGACGGTGGCTTTGCTACTTGACGTGAGGTTTTAGGTCATCTTAGGGACAGGGAAGTGTCACAAGCCAGACTTGCAGTGATAGCCTTCGTGTCTGTTTCCATCTGTTGGGTGGACTTCAGGAGCCAAAGGGAGGCTGGAAGACACGGTCCGGCTAGGCCTGGAAGGGAAGGCAGGGTTTGACACGAGTAGTGATCTCCTGTGGTCATGCTGTGCGGCAGAGGCCCAGGGCTGGGCCGTGCAGTTCTGTCCTGCAGCCGCTTCCTGCTGGGTGGCCCGTGGCAAGGTCATTGAGTCTATCCCCTGTCTGCGCGTGATGAGGAGGGCGCATACAGGGCACGTGTACGTCACGCTGGTCCTGGTACATTCAGCATGTGGTATGTGTCAGTGAGTGGTAGCTCAAGTCGTGAAGATGGAGAGGTAGAGAGGTAGGGATCAGAAGGCAGGTCCCCTCCGGAACGCACCCACTTACCGTCCAGCCAGCCCCGTCCCCTTATCCACACCCACCATCTCCCACCCATCACCCACTCATCCACGCACCCCTCTGTGGGCCCAGGCCATCACTTGCCGAGCAACTCCCTGGAGTGAGGCACTGGAACAGAGCGGAAGGGCAGGCTTCACAGACCTCTGCGTTGAGAGCAAGTCACTCTCCCACAGGGCGGTCCTCAATTTCTCAAGCCGGCAGGTCCCCGTCGGCCTCTGGTTGCTTCACTGTGATCGCTCTGGGGCTTCGCTGGCCAGGGCGTGGCGGGCATGACTGGTTGAGTGTTCCTAGCTCAGGGCTGGGAATCGGGTCCCTTTGGTTTGAGTGACACGCTGTATGACGGGCGGCTTCGTGCTGGGCTGCCCTTGGAGTGTGGGTGTGGGTAGGCACCAGCAGGGCAGCCAGGGGCGGGGTTCACTGCCCAGGGATGGTGGCTGCCAGCCCGTCATGTGGCGCCTGCCAGGCTCTTCCTGGGAGCACATATTTCCAAACATTTTATGTCTGCTATACGTGTTTTACAGCCGTTTTTCTCCGCTTGAGATATTTATGAATGTGTTTTGTACCCAGGAGCTCCCTCCAGAGCGTTCCTTCACCCCGGGCGGATTCCCTTGTGGCTGTGATGGTTTCGTTTCCCTTGTGTCCTGTGCCGGGGAACCGGGGACTCACCGTGGTTCCCCTCCCCAGCCAGGCCCACTCCCAGTGGCTCCCCCGCTGGGAGTACGTGGTCTCGGGGGTGGTGTCGTAACCCTCTTCTGGGCAGGCTGGCCGCCAGGGAGATGAGATCAGCCTTCTCACCTCTGCGTGGATTTGCGGCTGGTGTCCAGGCCTGAGCTGCCCCAGAGCCCTGGGCTCTGCTGCCCAGCACATGAGCAGGGAGAGCTCAGCCACCACAGCGGGCTGGGCACCCACACCCCAGGGCCCTGCACTGTTGCCCTGGAATTGCTTGGTGGGGCGGGGAGGCTGCGCTTGGGCTCTGCTGGTTGCTGTTACATCAGGCTGAGCTGCCGCAGCAAAACCCTTCTGACAGGGGCCTGCTCCTGTCATGGTGAGCAGCTCAGCCTGTGACGGGGTGGCCAGCTCTGTCATGGCCAGGGCGGAAGGGCTGCTGGGTCAGGCTGGCCCCCCTCTCCTCCCCCAGACAGGATAGCAGGCTCGGCTCTATTTCTGCTCTATGGGACAAGTCTTCTCAGTCCATTGCTTGGCGGGGGGACAGCAGACTCAGTGGTCAGGGCTGGAAGCCTGGGCTTGTTGAGGTTCCCAATGGAGACAGCTCTCCTAACCTCTGGTGTCTCCTTTCCACAAAGTCCTTCAAGACTGCTCTACCTAACTGTCCAGCTCTGAAGCCCGGAGCTGTTTCATGCCCCTTTTCTGGGGTGGCCATAGGTGTCCCAGCCCTGCTGGTCACTGGACCGGGTGGTAGCATTACCTGATGACCCAGTTTCCAGGAAGGTGGGCATCCCAACCGTGTGGTGCTTGCCAGTAAACAGATTCCAGGACCTCAGAGCCCTGGAAACAGTATATGTGGGGATCTGTTCTCCACAGCTCTTCCTGTTTGGTGTCAGGGCTCCTGGGTTGCTGTGGTCTGGGGGTCAGGGGTCAGAGGATCTGGCTGGCTAGGAACAGAGCCAAGATCTCGATCCATGATCCAGACCCCAATATCACCCTGTCCTCTGGCTACCCTGTCGCCTCCTTTCCACCAGGCTCACTTAAGTGCATGTCAGTTAAGTGGTTGGCATAGTGAGCGCTGCAGGGAGCTGGTGGTGTAGGCAGCTCCCTCGCAGGTCCTCTTGGGGCGCAGCCTCCTCCCTGGCACCCCCAGCTGAGCCACTGGGAGCTGCCTATCTAGTGGGGAAGGAGGGGGAAGAGGGATGCATTTCCATTCATGTGCTGCTTGGGACACAGCTGGGAAGCGGAAATAACAGTTGGGAAAATGTCATCCTCTGACATTTGTGCTCAGAGGAGCCTGGGCCTGGGATGAGTGGCTTTTGATCATCGCTGAGAGGGCTGTCCTAGGCTTGGGGCTTTAGGGAGTCCCTGCCTTCCTCCTCTTGCGGAGGGTGTCGGGGGGCCTCCCCTGCCCCCATCTGACCCGTGATCCGGGCTTTATATCACTGGAGCGGGTTCCCACGTGGCCCCCAAGAGGCCCCTCTGCACAGACACTGGCCAGGGGAGCTCACGGCCAGGGGATGCAGGGACAGGCACCTCGGGCACAGCCCGCCAGGCTGGCAGCGGGTCTGCTTGCTGAGCATGGCTCACCACATTTAATCAGCCACCTTCAGTCGGTGCTGCATGCACCCCAGGGCTAAACCCTGCACAAACTGCTAGTGACAGCCACCATTTGGCACAGGTGCTGCACACTTGGGGTCCAGGTGCCCGGTCAGTGTGACTGAAGAGCCCGTCCGTTCTCAGGACTCCAGGCGTGGGGACACAAGGACTCACATGCATCTGCTTCAGCTGCTGATCTTGGCTTCCATGGGAACGAGGCCTTGCCCTGGCTGTGGGTTGGCACACAGGCTGCATCTCCTGGACAGGTGCTGATAATGGCTGGTGCCGACCCAGGACTCTGCCAGGGATCCTGTGCCTGCAAGTGGCTCACAGGGAGGAGTGCGGCAGTTGATTAGTGATGTCTGCCATGGGAGGCATGGGAAGAGGTGGCTTGTGTGCTCTGTACTGGTCAACTGTTCAGGTCTCCCATTTCTGGCATGTACCAAATAACTGTTAATGACATTCAGCAGTATTGCTTTAATTTTTATTCCTTCTAAATGTTTGGAGCTCTTAAAAGCCAAAAACAACACCGAAGGCCCAGTTGCTCCTTATTAGTGAAAGGCGCCTTGTAGCACATGTGGCTGGGAGCTGCGTCTGGCCGGCTGCATAATGAGCCCTTTGAGTCTTGTCTGAGGACACAAGAAGCCCCTGTCACTGCCGAGCTCAAAACTTCTGTGAGCCGCGGCCCCAAAACAGAGCCCCTGAAAGGGACAGTGCTCCCCGGGCTAGAGAGGCTCCTCTCCGTGCCGCGTTTCCCCTCCTGCTGGGAGCAGAGTGGCCTGAGTGGAGCCTCAGAACTGCGCCCTATGGATGCCTGTGTGCCAGCGCCCAGCCTGGGTCCCTGCCCACCAAGGGTGCATGGCAGCACAGCTTGCGGGGACCTCGCCGGCGTTGCTGCCCCCAAATACCACGGGGCAGCTCCTTAGGAGCAGCACTGGGGAGGCGTCCGAGTGGGCCCGGGGCTTGGGGGCTGTTTTCTTGTTGCCCATCCCTCCCTGCACACGCACACACGTGCATGCACACACACAAGACGCATGCACATGGAGGCACCTGTGTCCACACGCGCAAGCACACACACCCAGAGAACCCCCACAGTGCTTCAGGCCCCAGGCCCAGGCCACGTTCTGTTTCCGGTTCCGTCTCCTGTGTGATTCCTTGTGCTCCCGGATCAGCTGCCTCCTCCCCTGCCTCAGTTTCCCCACATTCATCTCTGCCTTCCTGCCAGGCCTGCTCCCCCCCTGCCCATTTCAAGATATGTGGGATGACTGGGGGGCCTTTCGTGTGTGGAGGCGGCTGGCCAATCACAGGGCAGGGCCAGGTTGGGGGCAGAGGAAGGAGTAGCACCCCCGCTCCTGGCCAAATGTTCCAGAGCTCATCAGGCTTGGAGATATCAGGCTCGGAGACGGGCGCTGCACGGAAGTGGTTGCCTCTGCCGTGTCCCAGCTGCTCAGAGGCTCTGGGCTTCCTGGTCCCCAGCTCCCTGCTCTGAGCATGAGCCGTGACTGGCGGTGACTTCCAGAACAGCAGCGTGACCTGTGTTAGGACCATGGCAGCCTGCGGAACAGCCTTCCTGGGTTATCTGCAGTGCGCGTGGCCCCTTGGCCGGTGACAGTGCAGCCCCAGCTTCTGCACGCCAAGCACAGCCCGGTGTCACACCTGCAGAGCCTGGCGCTGTCTCCTACCAGGCAGGATGTGCTGTTACCCGTTCTCCACGCCCACAGTGAGCACCCAGTCGCTGCTGCCGTGGGACGGCTTTCCATCCCGGCAGCTCTGAAGTCACAGGTGCTGTCTCTTGTCTCCGCAGGTCATCTCGGCGGTGTCCCGGCTCTCCCTGCACAGCATCGCGCAGAACAAAGGGATCAGGTGAGTTCCCCAGCGTGCTTGCCGGCGCACCTTTAATCCCAGCCACCTGCCGCCTTGTCACAGGTGTCAGAGCTGTCTGCAGATCACCTTTCCCTCCCATATTGTGAAACTCCGGCGTGGGCGGCCAGAAGGGTGTGGAGGGGGCCTGCACATTCACCAGGGAAATCTCTTAGCACGTTACTGACAGCGGCAAAATCTCCAGCTTCGGGGAATAAGATCAGCAAATCAGTTTTCACACAGACCGTTGCCTACAGGACGCACCGCATGCTGGGAAGCAGAGCTTCCCCGTGTTCTTCACGTGTTCGTAAGCTGGCCTGGGCGCGGTAGCTGCCGGGGTCTGTACCTGCCCGGAAGAGGGGCTGCCACTCGTGGGCTGGACACTGGGAGGACCCAGGCCCCCAGCATTGTCCACCCTGGTCAGTTCTCTCCGGATCACAGAGTTCCCCCCTGAGGTCCCATGAGCCCGAGGCCTGGCTCCTTCTTGGGTGCAAATCAGTGGGAGGGAGGCCTGGTCCACTGAGAACTGGCTGCTGCATTCTGCGGCTCTGATCTGTGGACCAGAGAGCCCGGGTCCTGGGGACAGTCCCAGCACGGGGGCTCCCCTCTCTGCTGTGTCCAGGGTTCCCTGAGTGTAGTCACCAAAGGCTCCTGCCTGGGCACAAGCCTCAGCACCACAGTGGTGTCCTCTTACGGGACACTGGTCACGCCTGCAGGTGGAGTCCCAGGCCAGGTGCCAGGGTGCTTGGGGGGCAAGGCATGGATGTGAGCCCCGGACGTCTTTCACCCCGGGTCCTCGGAAGATTACAAAATTCCTTTGAGCCGAATTTTTCTTTTTTAATGTCAGTTATAGACTAGGCTCTTTGGAAATGTTTCCCAATGAAATATTACACAGTGAAAAGGATGTTTATAACAAACTTGGTACAAAGAATAACAGTGTAACCAGTCCTGTCTCCATGGCCCGGTGTGCCCACTGCCCAGCCCCCAGCCCTGCCCTGGGCACAGGCTGGCTTTAGCTGTTATGAGGCTGCCATAGGCACCACTTAAAAATGCCTGATTAAAAAAAAAGAAAGACAAAGAAGTTGGGCCTGGTGGTGCAGGTCTGCAATTCCAGAACACTGGGAGGCTGAGGCAGGAGGATCACAAGGTCAAGCCTAGCCTGGGTGACTTAGGAAGACCATATCTTAAAATTTAAAAAACAAAATGAACGGGGCCTGTGTGTATAGTTCAGTGTAGAAGTGTGGGTTCAACCCCCAGTACTAGGGGGAAAAAAGCAACCCAAAGATAAACATAAACATGTTTTTGGATACAGGGCCAGTCTGTGGCTCTGTCTCTGGAAATGACTGATTGTGTGTTCTTCTTTCTACTGGCCTGAGCTGACACCCAGTGTCGCCTGTGTGCTTCTCAGCCATCCCTACACGAGGGTGTCTTCGCGTGTTCGTAAGCAGCAGCAGCAGTGGGGTTCTCACAGGAGTCCACCTGTGCTTTTCCCACGCGTGA
Organism: Fukomys damarensis; assembly: GCF_012274545.1. Taxonomy (NCBI): domain Eukaryota; kingdom Metazoa; phylum Chordata; class Mammalia; order Rodentia; family Bathyergidae; genus Fukomys; species Fukomys damarensis. Next base: position 47,782,399 of record NW_022900948.1, read on the forward strand.
ACCCTAAGCCATGCTCAGTCCTCCACCCTTGTGCCTCCTCCCCAGGCTGGGCTGTAGCCCGGTGATATCTAGGGACAGTGGGCCCTCCTGATGCTGATCAAGGCCCTGCGGGAGGCCAGGGTGGCAGAGAATGTGGAGAGAGCCGCCCTGCGTCCATTCTGCTGTCCATGTATGTAGCAGGGAGCCCCTCGGATGGGTGGGTGCCCTCCCTGCAGCCCATCCCCAAGCGAAGTGGAGGGGCAGGGGGCGGCCGCGGTTCTGGCCCAAGGCTGTGGTGGGGACGGAAGGTCCACTGCTTCCACTGTAGGGAGTGAAGGTGGGCGGTGAGTCCCAGGTCTGTGCCCTTTGTCCTTGGGAGCTGCGCGGCCCCGTCCTGAGTGCCTCTGGGGAGGGACGTGGCCGCTTGGGCTTCAGAGCACTGGCACGTGGACCCCTAGCTGAGCGCTGGCCTGAAAGGGGCCCAGCACTTTGTCTTTACCATGGTGATGGCGTGGAGGCCCCTGAGACTGCCTGGAGGCCTCACTGCACAGAAGCTGCAGGATCACAGCTGCAGTTATTACGGGTGGGCCCGGCGGGGCTTCCAGGTGGCCAGGGGAAGGGCAGTAGGGAGGATTGCCATCCTGCTGGCCGCATGCCGTGTGCCTCTTGTACCAGAACGCTTCCTTGCCCCTGCCCTGGGGCCCCACTGGGTGTGCGGATGTGGTCCGTGTGGGGCCAAGGCTCCAGGTTGTGGGTCATCCAGGACCCTCAGGTTTGGGTCACTTCTGGAGCCGTGCAAGGGCCCAGCCCCATCTGGTGTGCAGGGTCTGGACAGCCCAGGTTGCTGAGATTCTTGCACGCAGGAGCTGGGGACAAAGACATGGGCCATGGTCCCCTTCACCCACTCTTGCTCTTCCCCACCCTGACCTTTTCCTCCCGTCTGAGCCTGGCCTGTCTGGAGCTCTGCTGAAGTCTGCAGTTCCCATGCCTTGCAGTGAGCTTGGGGTGGGACCTCCCTGCAGCCCCACCGGCACCCCGGACCTGAAGGTTCCCTCTTCTTCCACGTGGGCTGAGATTTCAATGCACTGGGCATGCTGGGGTCTCTGTCTGCTGCATTCAGAAGACATCAGCTGGGGTTTTCTTCTGACTATGTTTCTGAGCCAGACACAGTGTGTGGCCGTAATCTCAGCACTCAGAGAGGCTGAGGCAGGAGGATTGCAAGTTAGGTTCTCACCTGGGTATGTTAGTGAGACCCTGTTTCCAAGTGAAGAATGAGAAAAGGGGCTAGCTCAGTGGTGGAATGGCCCCTGGGTTCAACCCTCAGCACAGGAAAAGTTTCCGACTGTTACTAATTAGCAAAAGGTTTGGTTTTGCCAAATGCCTTCCTTTTTTGGAAACCCACACACTGAGCCCACAGCCCTGAGGACCCCCTGGCTTTTTCAGGCTAAATAGGAGCCCAAAGTGAAAGAACCGATCATTTTCCAACCTCTGCAGGTTGCTCGGGAAGCCGGTTTGCTGTTAAAGCCCTAGTTGTGCCTCATTGGAGGCTGGTGAAGTGGAGGCTTACCTGGGTCTTCTCAGGGCTGGCAGGGGCATCAGACGCGGGATGGCAGAGAGCGTGAGGCGCCCCAGGTGTGTGGATCCTTGTTGTGGCCAGAGCTCCCCCTGCATCTTGGGGATCTTGACTAGGGTCCACATGGCTCTGAATGCTTGTGGGGGGATGGTACGATAGGCTGAAGCCACCATGTGTCCCAGGCCTGCAGGTCGAGGCTGGGAAGACACGTCCACCAGCCAGGCGGCCTTAGGCAGGGGTGTCCTCAGAGCCCCACTGCAGGCTGTCCGTGAGCCTGTGCACTGTGCAGCAGGGTGCTGGGGTGGGCTGAGTGGCGGCCCCCCAAAGGATACGTCAGCCTCCCGGCCCCTGAACTCTGCAGGCGAGATGGGCAAGGGGTTTTAGGGATGGACTTTCGCAGACGTAATTACACTCGCCACTGGGCGGTCAGGTTAGGCAGAGGTGGCGGGTGATGGACGCCAGTGCAGGGGCTGTGTGGCCTTGGGCTGAGGGGTGCATGTGGCGTGGAAGCTGGCAGAGGCAAGGACAGCTCGGTGCTCCCCTGAGACCCGTTTGTAGTTCCACCTCTGGATCGTCTGGTGCCTCCGGAACCAGGAGGCATGAACTCCTCCAGTTTTAGGCCCTTGGTGGGCGCCCCAGGTAACCTCCACCGTGGAGACGGGGTCTCCCTGAGCAGTGAGGCCGGGGAGGGCCCCAAGAGGTGTCCTTGATGTCCCCCAGCTCCTGGGTGTGGGGGATGAAGTCCAGTGCTTCCTCAAGGCTGACCCATCCTGTCCCTCGCCAGGACGTGGCCCCACACCTGAGTGGCTGAGTCTGGGAGGGGCCGGGGGTTCGCAGGCTGAGTGGGTGTCTGGGGACAGCCATCTCCCCATTCCCCAGCTGTCCCGTCCCAGCAGCGTTCAGGACATTAGGACTGTCCCTGTGTCCAGACCTCTCCCCTCCGCAGCCGGCAGAGTGGAACAAGGCCTCCTCTCCCGCACATGTCACCACCCAAAATTTATCTGGGCAGCTGTGCGCCGATATCGGCTCCTTCCCGGAGACTGGGAAGAAAAGGCTCGTTGTGTTTTGTGTTGGGGTTTGTGCACAGCAGACAGGGTGTGCTGTCCTGGCACTGCCTGGACTTGGGGCACCTGGCCCCCAGACGGGCTGGTAGTGCCCCCCACCCTTCCAGCCCCCCACTTTCTCCGCAACCCTGGGCTCTACTCCTGCTGGTGGCTTCTTGTGTGCCTTCAGAGGGTCTGCGGTGACGGACGGACGGAGACTGCTGCCTCTTGGAGGCTGTGACCACCTGTGTCCCTCCTCTGTGCCTGGGCTGCTTCCGGGGGCTGCAAACCCTGGCCTTGGGGGCAGGAGAGCTCTGTTTTCCCTCTGGGGTTGCAGGTGGGAGACTGAGGCAAGCACCTGAGGGCTGGGCCGTGTGCTGGGAAGCTGCTCGTGCTGTGGCTGGCTCTGGGCCCTGGTCCTCACCAGTTGGTGGCTGCAGGAAGCCGGTTTTTCACTGTTTGGAGATTCCTCCCTTCCTGAGGGGAGTCTGATGGGTACCGGGCAGGAGGACTGGCTGGAGGGAGCTGGTGTCCCACCGCAGGAATGCAGGGAAGATGAGGCCCGCTCTCCTGCTCTTGCCCGTCTGTGTCCCTGTCTTGGTTCCCAGTATCTCATCTATGGGTGGGCAGAAGCAGGGATCTGCATCCTGGTTGCGGGGGG
>NW_022900948.1:47785923-47793344 GCF_012274545.1 Fukomys damarensis
GGGGGGGGGGGGGGCTTGCCTCACTCCTGAGTGGTTGCTATGGAAACAGGAAGCTGACCTCTGTCCCCAGACCGCCTTCCCTGCTTTCCCTGCCTGAGCTTGGTGTCCTGGGCTTCCTGGAGCGCTGTCCCTCCAGGCTGGGCCTGGAGCACGACAGATTACTGATAACCTCCCCACGGCTAGAGGGGCTGGGCCCTGGCTCTGCCTTCTCTCCCCGCAGATCCCCTAAGGGAAAGGTCCCAGGCTCCCAGCAGAGGCCATGAGCTGACCTTTAACTTCCTAGTAGAAGTCAGCAGGAAGTCGGGGGAGGGGACAAGAGTGCCTCCAGCTGCTCCTTGCCTGTCCCCTGAAAGCTCAGAGAGGGGCGGGGTCCTGCCTGACGCCACACAGCGTCTTGGTGGTTGCAGAGCCCCGCCTGGTCAACTTTCCTGTGGCTGTGAAGGGGACCCGCAGTCAGGATGCATTGGTGAAGGTCTGCTGTGTGCCTGCAGAGCTGGGTGGTGGTGATTTGAGGCCCCCTGAATCCTCTCTTGTCCCTCTGACTCTGGCCAGGGACACAGCCACCACCGCGTGTGCCTCGCACCTAAGACTGTGTCCTGGCTGTGAATTTGGCGATTTCCAGACCCGTGACCCAGGACAGCCCTCCTGAGGCCGAGGGTCACCTGGGAGGGGACCGCTGTAGCTCCGGAGAATCAAAGTACGGGGCAGGAGTCCAGAGCTGCAGGCCGGGAGGGGCACTGGCAGGCCTGGGGCGTGCTAAGCCTGAAGACGCAGCTTCTGTCCCTGCCGCACGACCGGCCCTTCAGGCAGCCCTGAGCCTCAGCCTTGGTTTCCTCCTGTGCACAGGCCTGTCCCCATCCAGTCTGAACCGTAGTCCTCATCATTCCGTCCTGTCCACCTCTCCTGGTGCAGGCTTCCTGGCCCTAGCCCAGGGACATCTGGGGGCTCCGGGCCCTGGGGAGCATCAGGTCCAAGTCTGCCCAGGGTGGGAGCTGTGCTGTGGTGATCAGACTTTAGAATGAGACCCCTGGAGGTGGGGCTCGGGCCTGGGGAGGGGAGCTGGCCGGCTGGCAGGGTCCCAAGGGTGTAGGCCGCCCTGGGTGCCACTCCCTGCTGGGCACGTCCTAGCGCTGGTTCCTGCAGCGGGGCAGGCGCCCCCTTGTAAGAGGCCATGATGGCACTGTGTGGGAAGACAGTGGCCTTGGCAGTGGCTCCCCGTGGCCCACTGGTCTTTGATCCTTAGCGGGAGAATTGTTTTGGAAAATCAGAGACATTGGACCTGAGCGGTCACGTTTCTCTGCCATCCTTGGGGCTGCAGCGCCGGTGGGTTGTGACCAGTTTGTCTCCAGCCCGAGTCAGCATGTCCTCCTCTGCAGCTTCCCCGGGGTGCTTGGGATCACTTGTCCTGGTGTGTGCTGGGGTCTGCAGTGCTCTTGAGCTGTGACCCCCCCCCACCTACAGTGGGCGGTCCCAATGCTGCAGACATAGGATGAGAGCAGTGGCTCTGCCCTGGTGCCCTGCCTTCCCTACACCCTCTGCAGGGCGCAGAGAGACCCTCCTGCCTCTGCCCTGACTGCAGCGAAGATCCTGCAGGTTACACCTGGGCTGGCCCAGCGGTCACTCACTCTGTTCCCGTCAGGCCCTGTCCCCACTGGTGACCCTTCCTGTCTTTTCTCCCTACCACCCCTGATTGTCGCCTCTGCCTGGCTCCCACCGGCAGCCCCTGAATTACAGTGATGGCCGTGCTACCCCCAGCGCCCTCTCCTCTGAGAGAGGAGACTTTTTTCTGCTGGGGAGGCAGACTTTTGTCACCCGGCAGGCCCGTTAGCCCAGACTGGGGCTCTGACCCATGAGTCCGGTTGGCTAGGCCAGGCTGTCCCTCTGCGCTCCTCTGGCTTCGTCCCGTGGCCCTGAGCCTGAGTGCTGTCCCTAGGGGACAGTCCTGCTCACTTCATACCAGCAGCCCTCCATGCCTGCCCGGCTCTGGACTGGGGGCTGGTTTTGAGGGTGTGGCTGCTTAGCTGGAAAGCCGCTTTAATAAGCATGGCCCAGGGGCTTCAAGGCCTCCCTGCCAATTACAAGGCAGCACCCAGGTGTCCTTTGGTAATTAAATGGGCCTGTGTCCCCACTAGGGTCTCGATGTGCCTTTCAGGTGTGCCAGATTGGCAGATGGTGCCATGGGGCCTTGGTGCTGTGTACGTAGTGCTGTGAGGATGGCCTCTGGTCCCTGGCTCCTACCCCAGCCCCTCTCAAACCCGAGGGCTGTGTAGGCCACCAGCCCAATTCCGAGGCAGCCCTCTGGGTCCCGGAGCTGGTCTTGTCCTCCCAAGGCCCGGTCTTTGCCCCTTCTCATGCTGGGACCAGGCGGGGCCAGGCAGGACCCAGACATCTGTGGGTGGGGGCCCGCCTGCCACTCGCCGCTGCCATCAGATGACCTTGGAGACAGGTTTTCTGTGCGTGGTGGCCACTGTACCACTGGACACAGCAAGGGGACGGTGAAGGAGGTGGCAGCTGTCTCCGTGCTGGGTCACTTCCACCCAAAACGCCGCAGCCTGGAACCGGGCCAGGTTCTCGGGTAGCCAGGTTAGCTGAGCAGCCCAGAGACAAGCAGGTGTCACGTCCAGGGGTGGATGGCTCGTCACGCTGTGACACTCTGCACCCTGCTACTGCTGTGCTGAACACCGAGTTCCCCATGATCCAGTGCCAGGAAAGAACTAAAATAAGACAAGTTTAGTGTAGCAAAAGACGGCTTATTCAGCAAGAAAAGTGCGTCCTGAGACTGGGTGCAGGGCACAGAGTCTGGCTCCTCTGGCACCATTTGCAGCTGGCAAATCTGGCAGCTACGGTAGCCACGAGCTTTTCCCTGGCTGCTTTTATTGGTCTTTCTGTCCCCCGCTGGGCACTTTGTCTTTGGTCCTAGCCCAGGCCTTCCGGCCGTTTGGCTTCCTCCTGGACCTTTGTAGTAAGTGTGTGTGGCGGCTATTAGGAAGGCTGCTTACTTAGTGATTAGGCAAGGGGGACTTGTGTGCACATGTGCATCTGTGTAACGTGGTACAGATGTTAGAGTGGGAATACAGAGGTATGTATATGGGTTGCGCACGTGTGTGTATGTGTGTGTGTGTGCACGCGCGTGTGTTATGGTTTGGGTCTAGATGTCCCCAGAGCCTCATGTGGTCACAGGGCTTGGTCGGAGGTGGCTGGATCTGGGGTGTGTGATGCTGGGATTAGGGGTGTGATTGCTGATCCAGTCCACTGGTCGGCCTGGCGCCACCCTAATCCCTGGATCCTAGATAGAGTACAAAGGGGCGGGAAGAAGCTGCTGGGGTCCTTTGTTGCTTTGCTACCTTCTGCCACAACACCCCACCTTGGAGCCAGCCGATTATACACAGAAACCTCTACACACTGTGAGCTGAATAAACCCTTCTTCCTTTACTTTGGGGTCGGGTATTTTGTCTCAGCAGCGAGAAAAGTGACCGACACAGTATGTGTGTCCTGCATACAAAGTGAGAGTCCCTACGTGGCTGTCCCTTGTCACCCTCGACTGTCTGTGGGGGCCTGGCTTTGTGGTCCTTCTCTTCTGGCTCACTCTGTGGTTAGCGTCTTGGTACGTAAGTGCTTCGGATGGTTGTGTTGTCCCGCCCTCTGGCAAGCCTAGCTCCTCTCTCTTTATTTTTGTCATTGCCCTAGCTGCAGGGTCTGCCTCTTCTGGTAGAGGCAGAGAGTGCAGCAAGTTTCTGTCTTGATCTCAAGAAAGCTCAGTGAGGCCTTTGTCCTGTCTTTTCCCTACCTGCAGTGACACCTGTCCCTACACGGGGACCTGTGGGGAAAGCAGCCTGCGGGTGTGGGGCGGGGAAGAGCTGGCCCTGCCTGACCCCAGCTGGGTGGTGGGCGCGGGGTTGGCAGTCGCAGGGCTGCCAGGGCAGAGCTCCACGCCGAGGAGGCTGAGGGACTGTTGAGTTGGCTGAAAGGGGGCCGCCACATGGGGACGCGTGTCGGTGATAGCCTTACGTCCTTTATCTCGTCTAAACAGTTGAACTCTCTACTCACACAGTGGACTTGGGGAAACCGAGGGTGTGTTGGGCAAAGCCAGGAACTGAGCCCTGTCCATCTCTGCAGAGGCCTTGCTGCCCATTCCCGCTCCAGCTTCCTAAGTGAAGGAGAGGCGGTGCTCAACCTTGGGGGCGGTGTGGGGGACCAGGCCCAGGGCAGCATCTGTTGGCTGCTCACCTGCCTTGGGGTTGGAGTTCGCCTTTTCAAAGGTGAGAGGGGGCACTGGACCCTGGGGACCCTGCAGTAGGGGGGTCCCCCAGGGATGCAGGCCCTGCATGATTAAATAATGCAGAGGGAGCCTATGCCAGATGGGGTCAGCGGGTCAGTGGGCCCCAGCCGTGCTTCCTGCTGGACTGGGAGAAGCATCAGGTGCATGGTAGGGTGGCCGTGGTGTCCTGTCCGGAGCACAGCTCCGATGTGACACGTGAGCGTGTTTTCTGTCACACCCATTCACGAGGTCCTCCAGCCATCACCGGGGCACAGGAAGGTGTGAAGGTAACGCTGCCCAGGAACCCAGCCCCGGAAAGAGGAACTGTGTGTGTGAGTCCTCTTCAACTACACCATGTTTGCTTTAGAAACCAAACCCTGCGTGTACCGTCCTGCATTCTGCTGAGGTCCTGACGTCCAGGTTGGCTGGGGACCACTGCGCTCAGTGCCAGCAGCCCAGCTGGGCTGCTGCTCCTTCCAGACCACAGGTGGCTGTGGGCGCCCTTGCACGCAGGCCCCGGTGGGGCTGCAGCTCAGAGTGGGTGTCCCCGAAGTCCTGAAGGGGACCAGAAGCTCAGGCATTGATTCCAGAGCCAGACATGCTCGGCTCCTGCTGCTGAAGCCCAGTGGCCCGCACTGAGCAGGTAACCCGTACACACCTGAGGGACGGAGGAGGAGGAGGAAGGAGGAAGACGGAAGTGGGGATCACGCTTCCTCTGCTCCTGTGGGGTGGGCTCAAGCGCCCTTCGGGGTGTCCTGTCTTTCGGTTATCTTCCTCTGTCTGCTGACCCTCTGGTCCTAGCGCTGAGACCCATCATCCTTGGCGGGTACGGGGGCCACACGGCTGGATGCTGAAGTGGTCTTCGTGGCGTGTGGGCTCCCTGAGAGCGGTGTCACCAGGGAGGGTGGCGGCTTGGCTGGGATCGGGTGGGCCGTGCCGGTGGAGGGGTGGTGTGGGGCCCACGATGCCGGGGATTTCTTGGCACCAGAGCTTTTCGGTTTCCTGCGTGGGTATCCGCTTAATCCTCGGCTGGTGCCGGGCAGGCAGAGAAGAGCCTGCTGCTCTGGGGGACCAGGCTGCTCAGTATCCCGCTTGATCCCTCCTGTAGTGCTGCAGACTGACTCCGGTGTCCCATGTCCCGTGGAGCCTGGGGAGGGGACTCTGGGGTGAGATGCAGGTTCAGGGATCGCTGTAGGGTGCTTGGTCTTGTGGGAAAGTGGCCACAGTCCCTGGGCTGTGAGCTGTAGCCGGACGCGGCCCCAGAGCTCTGCTCAGAGGCTCTCTGCAGAGGTACCCCAGGGCCTAGTGAGGCCCGGGGCTGGACTGTTGCTCCCAAGACCAGACCAGAACCCTCACCTGTGATTCCTCATAAGCTCGTTTTGAGCTCTAGCTCAGGGTTGCACTCGCCATAATTTTGGGAAGGGAGAGAGCAGTTTGGGAATGCCTTCCTTCCTCCCTCTGCCTGCCCACCTATCCGTTCTCCCATTTTCCAGCCACCCACAAATCCAGCCACTGCCAAGTCCACCTGTCTGCTCGAGCATCATCCGTGAATCCACCACCCAGCAACCACCCGTCCGTGCACCCACCCGTTTGTCTCTTCGCCCGTCATTGCCATTCCGGTGCCTGGCACCCTGCTGGGCCGGATGGATCTGGGCCCAGAGCGAGCAGGTCTTCCTGAGTGAGGTGGGGTTCGCCTTGCAGGACTTGGGCAAGGGGATGGATGCCTTGCACACAGCACAGGCCAAGGCTGGAGGTGGAGCAGGGTGGAGGGCAGCCCCCCCACCCTGTCTTAGAGGTCCCCGCCCTGCAGTCCAGCTCCCGAGCTCTGTGTGACCCTGAGGGGCGCCTCCATTCCTGCTGCCCCCACCCTGACTGAAGCCTGTCTGTTTGGCTGTGGCTATGTAACTGGATTTGCAGCTCCATTCTCTTAGGGCTTTGGGGCCCAGATTGTGAAGGCAGAGTAAGAGTTTATGGGTGCAGCGTGATTCTTCTGACTTTAACTTCACCATTTTATGTCCATGGGGTTGGGTAGGTGAAGGAGATGGCAGGAGGGGCCAAAGCAAGGCCCTGCAAGAGAGGCAGAAAGATGAAATAAGGAAAAGCACGCGTACATGATCATCTGAACAAGCCTTGACATTATTGTTTTGCCTTCCTTCTGTGGGCACCAACTTTCTGTCCATGTATTAAGAAACAAGGTTCTGGAATGCTCATGGGGAAAAGGCTGGCAGACTCACGAGGCACCAGAAGTTAATTTTGTTTTGTTGAGACAGGGTCTCCCTGTGCAGTTCAGCCTGGCCTTGAATTCGCTATGTAGCCGAGGCTGGCCTCAAACTTGCAGCAGTCCTCCTGCCTCAGCCTCCCGAGTCCTGGGATGACAGACATGCGCCACCACACCCACTTTAGAAGTTAATTTTCCTAGGCAATAGAAATTAGCCTGGATGAGGCTGTTAGCAGGAATACTAAGCCAGAGCTGCAACTGTCTGGGGGCTGCCAAGTGCGGAACAATCTGCCATCACATAGCAGCCCCATGAGAAGGAACCACCGTCTCCACTTTGTAGGGGAAAACTGAGTCACAGAAGCTCAGTAGCTTGTCTGAGGCCACCCAGAGTATGTGGCGGGCCTGGAGCTCACCCTGGGCTTGTCTTGCTCTTAATCCTTCCCTTTCCTTTCCTACTTGGGCTCAGCTTCCCTGGTTGCCCTTAGCAACACAAGCGCTCTGCAGTGGACTAGTGATGTCTGCCAGGCATGGGAGGGGGTGCATCCATTCCGCGTGTGCGCCCTCGCTGGGTGTGCGCGTGTCCATGCTGGCTGTGTGTGCTTACGGCCCCTCTAGCCAGTGGTCTAACAAAATGTGCTGCTGCACCTGCGGGGACCCCGGTTAACCAGCCGGCTGTCTTCCCACACCTTCACCCCACACACCCCATGTTAGGGTTCCAACAAGGCCGCATCTGAGTTCTCAGGAAGCCTCAGTCCTGGCCACAATGCCTTTTATACACAGCACGCTTGGGTAGGATAGCAGCGGGTCTTCAAATGTTTAATATATACATGAGGCAGCTTTTGTTAAACAGTGAGACTTCAGGGGCTGGGGATTTAGCCGCCTGCCTCACAAGCACCGGGTCTTGAGTTCAATCCCCCGTACCAAAAAAAAAAAAAAAAAAAAAAA
>NW_022900948.1:47793561-47809373 GCF_012274545.1 Fukomys damarensis
ACAAAAAAAAAAAAAAAAAAAAAAAAAAGTAAGAGTTTAGATATTTTTTCCTTACAATGAAAGAGCACCCTTCATCCTGAAAGATTTGAAAAGCGGAATGAACATTGTGTGTCACCCCGTATATACGCACATACATATGTTTCTGTGTGTCAGTTAAAAATAAGCAAGTTTGGAAAGTGCAGGCGTGGCTGGTGTGGGGGCTGGGGACAATGCTGGTGACCTCGTGGGACAGGGACAGTGAGGAGTCCACCTGGCAGGGAGGGTTAGGCCACAGCCTCCTAGCACTACCTGGTCACTGGTGTTCTGGACCCTTTGGTGATTGGGTCACAGAAGGAACCAGACCCTGCTGCTCAGGGTCGCACCCCATCAGCACCACGGGAATCCGGGTCAGGTGGGCTCTGCCCTGTGGCCGGGTGACGTGGGTCCCTCCAGGGTTTCCTGGCTCAGAACACAGAGTCAGTAGGGCCTCCTGCAGGTAGCCAGGGTGTCATGGTGACCCGAGGACACACTCTGCTGCTGCTGCCCTGGTGACAGGAGAGGCAGGGAGGAGAGGGGTGGAGCCTGCCTGGCAGAGGCCACCCAGGGGGCCACGCTGCTGCCACAGCACAGGCTGCTGCCACAAAGCCATGGGGTGGGGGGCACTGAACAGTGGGAGCGCCCCACAGTACCAGTGCGGGCAGGCCTTCCGGTTCAGCCTCAATGGAATGCTGGTGGGCACCTGGCTGCTCTCCCTGCTGAATCATCATGCGAGCCAACTTCAGAGCAGCGGAGTCTGGGCGGCAGGTTGGGGGTGGGTCAAAGAGGATCCTGGGATCAGGCTTCCCAGGAACCTGCACCCTGGGGCTGCAGGATACTGGGTTTAATTAAAAAGGAATTTCATCTCCCACTGCTTTTGAATGAGGCCTTTGATCTGGGTCCCCCACCTCCCTGGGAGCATTTGGCTCCTGGAGTGTCCTGGCCTTGCTGGAAGCTGCCTGGGGCCTCCTGCTGTCTGCAGAGGCTGGGCCAAAGCCCCTGCCTCCTGCTACTCTTCAGGTAGTTTGGCTGGGCTGGAGTTGACAAAAGCAGGTTACCATCTCCTGTGTGCCCCACAGCAATAGGAGACCCTGAGAGGAACTGGGTGATGGAAACTCACCCAGATCACCTTGTGCAGCAGTAGTGGGGGCACAGGGATGCTGGGGTGTGTGGAAGGAAGGAGAGGGAGGGGCGTCCGGTCACAGCGCTGCCCTGTGAGTGGGAGTCAGCATCTCCCAGCCTCCCCGCTCCCCGAGCAGCTCCCTTGCTGACGTGCGCACCCTCCGTGTGCTCCTGCACACGGAGCAGCTGTCGCCTTACCTGGGGTGGCCGAAGGGAGGGAGACCCGTGGTGCTGGCAGTGTCGCTGTGCCGGGCGCCCGCAGCATTCCCTTCTGTGTCTCGCCTCGAGGTCCCCCTTCCAGGACACCCCAGAGGGTGGGTGCCTGGAGGAGGGCGGCGTGGTGACACGGGACGAAGCTTCCGCCACCATCTCCGGCACCCTGGAGACGAGCTGGGCGCTGTGCTGCATCCGTGTGGGGCCCACGTGTGTGCCGAGCTTTGCCAGCGTGGCCTTGCTGTGTGGCCTGCGGGCTCAGAGAGGTTTAGGAACTCACCCGAGGCCCCTCCGTCAGGTAGGGGCCCCGCGTCTGCGCCCCGGGACACCTCCACCAGGCCTGGGTGACGGCCGACGCCCAGCACCCTCCGCAGGGCCAGGCAGGCCCCTCTGGCATCCCGGACATCTGTGTCCTCACTGTCCCCTCTCTCCGCAGGCCTTTTCCCTCCGAGGAGACCGCGGAGAATGATGACGACGTCTATCGCAGCCTGGAGGAGCTGGCTGAGTAAGGGACGGGGTCCTGGCGGGCGGGCGGTCGAGGGAAGGCTCCCCAGATCCCCGGTGAGAGGAGCACAGCACCGTATTTAAGGTGGGGCTGGTCCTTGGCACCTGGAGCATCTCCCATGGGGTCTGGCTGCTGAGTGGCCCTGGGGAGCTGGAGCCCAGTGCCTTCTGGGAGTTGGCCTGGCTGCTGACCGGGCCACGGCTTCCTCTGGGTCAGCCCTGGGGGGTCGGGGTCGGGGCCGGGGTCAGGGTGAGGCGTGGGCTCCCTCCCTGCCCTCCTGCTCTCTGAGCGGATTTCTGTGCTCTGCCTCACGAAGCGCACACCTGGCCATTTTCCCCGTGGGGATGGGTGGAGCCGCTGGCCTGGCTTCTGAAGGCTGGCTGTGAGCAGAGTGACACGGGGTGGGCCCCGCCGGGGAAGGGAGGTGGCCGCTTGGCTGAGCGGGGACAGAGGGCTGGAGGAGGCGGCACTGTTGTGCAGAGCAGGGACCACGGCTGAGAAGTCCCTGGTGGCCCTGGGCTCCACGCCCACTGCCCTGCCGGCCCTTCCCGGGGTTCCGGTCTTCATGGCGCATTTCGTTGTCCCGATCGGACTGCGCGTGCCTGCTGCTCCCTCCCCCTTGTGCCGGTGCGCAGGTGGGGCGCATCGCGGTGTGCATGGCTCGGTGTTCACTGAGCACCTGCAGGGTGTGAGGCCGGGGCAGGGGCTTGGCGCTCCTCCTGCATCCCAAATCTGGGCGACTACGGATATGGCCCAGCCAACCTTGTGTGCAGGACCCCGGCCATGGGGCAGCGCGGCCCTACTGGGTGGCCCAGCTCTGAGGGACTCCTCACCCTGAGCTTGTCTGTGGGGATGAGGCTCTGAGGCCTGGGGTGCACCCTGGCGGTGGGTGAGCTTGGAGGCCCTGGGGCATCTGACATTCCTGTGGTGAGGTCAGAGCACCCACAGAGAAGATGGGGCTGGCATCGAGGGCCGGGGTCCCTGCCCAGTGCCCCTGCGGCCGTAGCCAGGCTCAGGCACCAGGGAGCGTGCGGCCTGTTCCACCACCTCCTCCTCACACACAGACAGGCCCAGGCGGGGACACCTTGGCCCAGGTCACAGAGCTCTTAAGTGACAGAGACACCATTTGACCCCAAGTTCCAAGTCTGTGCTCCGGGGACCCCGTGACCATGCCTTCCAGAGACAGCGGCACGGACTGAGCCCCAGGATGGGGACCTTGGGCAGGGCTCGGCAGAGGTGTCATCTCAGCGGGAGCCTCCTGGTGCCAACCCTGCACACTCCTAGGCTGCCATTGGCATGGCCGGGCCTCTGTCACATGGCAGTGGGACCCATTCGGACCCAAGGATCCCCTGCAGTGGGTCAGGCCTTGAGCCTGGTGCCGGGTCCCCTTTCCCTGCTGTGCCTGGTGGTGACAGGCCTCCTGATGAAAACAAGGTGGAACTGCCCACACAGGAAGTGCTGGCCTCACCTGGTGATGCCGTCTTGTGACGTTGAGTTAGCCTCAGCTGGGCGCGTGACTTGTCTGTAATCCTAGCTCTCCAGGAGGCTGAAGCAGGAGGCTTGCCCAGCTTGGGCAACTCAGTGGCTTATCAGCACCTGCTTAAAATTCTACAGGGCTGTAGCTCAGTGATAGTGAGCACCCCTGGGTTCCACCCTCAGCACCATCTCTTCGAAACAGAAGAATAAGAGTGGGTCCCCTTAGCCCAGCAGGTCCCATAGGACTGAGGTCATCACAGATGAAATCTTAAGCTGTAGTGAAGGGGATGGACTCATGGCTTGGTCCCAGCGGCTCCAGTTTAATGCATTTTTCACGCCTCCCCTCTCCTTTCATCAGAGAGCAGGGTCCCCTAGCATCTGGTCCCCGGGGACGTGGCATTGATATTACGCCGTTCCACGGACCCCCGTGTCCTCCCTGGACTCTGCCTGGGAGGGATGCGGCTGTGAGCTGCGCACACAGAAGCTGGGCCTGCCAGCAGCGGCGGTCACCTAGCACATCTGCAGGCCCCTCCCAGCCTCCCGGATGCCAGGTGTGAACTCCCAGAGGCCGCTGTGTCCCCCAGGGGGCGCCGGGCTGGGGCCACTGTGTGGGAGCAGCCCCGTGAGTGCCGTCATGCTTTCTTTCGATCATTAATTCACCCGCTGTCACGCGGTTGCTAAGCACTGTGTCAGACCTGGGGATGAAGGGTGGAGGAGGCCGCTCAGCCCCTGGAGACCCCAGGCTCCCTCAGGACGGTGGGATGACGGTGAGCACAGGCTGCCTGTGTGTGCCAGGCAGTGAGCCTCAGCCCGTCGTCTCCTGCTCTCGTGGTCTTGGACGGCTGCTGCTTCGCCGTGCCTCAGTTTCCTGCTGTGGGATGTGTGGAGCTGCCACACATGGGCCGTGTTCCGTGGGATTGGGGGGACACGGATGGTGGCATTGGCTGGTGGCACTGGGGGACCTGCCTGCCTGTACTCTCCCATCTGCAGTGGTGGTGGTGGTGGCCGTGCAGTGCAGCGGAAGTCAGTGGAGCCACGTGTATGCCTGGGGGTTTCTATCACTAGTGGGAAAAATAAAAAGGAACGGGAGAGAGTGACCTAAGAACGCATTTTATTTGACCTGATGGACCCAAAACACTGCCCTGTGGCTCATCAGCAGGGAAGCTGCGTCCTTTAGAGCACACACTCTTTAATACCCTTTTCATGTCACCCCGAAGAGTGTCCTGGGTGACTGGAGCCCACATGGGAGCCACACCCTGCATGCTGGCCTCACCCCAAGAGTGCCCTGCTTTCACTGTTATTTTTGCAGGGGTCAGGGCCTGTGGGCCGGGCCAGGCTGAGCTGTGCACAGGGGCTTGCACACACATAGAGGCCGGTTACCCAGGAGCAGGGTGGGCTGGGGCGTCCACACAGGCGGCTCAGAGGCTCAGGAGAGCGACCCTGGAACTGTCAGTAGTATGCAGGGGCCGTGTCAGCATCCACAGAAGGCAGACAGGGCCTGGTGACCCCTCCACAGTCCCCTGTCTGCTGAGCGGGTAGCCAGACCCCACAGGTGACCACGTGGCTCTCAGTGCCCGGGGCAGCCCCTGACCCATCCGGCAGCCTCGAGAGACTCCGGACACCTCCAGGCTCTGTCTGCAGTGGCCCGGCCTGGCCTATGCTGGATGCCTCTGACCCAGTTTTCCTCGAGCACAAGGGTGGCCTGAGGTTCCTGGGCCAGGGCCCCAAGCAACGGCTGTCATGTGGACAGGAGGGTGGCTGCTTCTCAGCTCTACCACGGCCTGGACACCAGGATCACAGTAGAGCTCGTTGTCTAGCTCTTGCCTTAGGTGCCCCTGTGCCAGGTGACACAGTGGGGCCGTTCCTGGGCCCAGGCTCAGCAGGACAGAGCAGGCCCTGTGTCTGTGTCGCTGCAGTTGCTCGGAGGGTCTCCGTTTCCCCATCTGTGCCCTTGCAGTGCCTGTGCAGCTGGCCCGCAGGTCCTTCGAGCTTGCAGGGCCCAGGTCAGGTGTCATACGGACGCCTGCCTGCTTAGCTCTGACCTCATGGTCCTTGGGCCGGAGTGACTGTGACACTTTGGGGACTGTGGTTCCCCCATAGCTTCTGTGGGGAGCCTGGTGTCCTGGGGGTGGGGTGCTGGGAGCATTTCCCGAAGGAGCTTGGGTGGGAAGGCCTTTAATGTAGGACATGTCCCCCAGGGGAGGCCTGGCACCTTCTCTGCAGGCCCAGAGTGGAGAGCAAGGCCCTGTCCCCTGCCTGTGACCCCTACCCCACCCAGCCCTGTGTCCTGGCTCTGCCACTGTGCAGGGACAGGTTTATTCAAAGCCATCTTGGGAGCTCTTGTGAGTTGTGTCCCTCGGGTGCCCCTGCCTTGTGGGCCACCCCGTCCTGGGCCTGGGTGAGTCGGGACAAGGAGAGGAGGGCTGTGTTTGGGGGCTTGGGGACACCTCGTGTCCAACCCAAGGAGCTGCTCCTTCCAATGGTGACAAATCTGAGAACAGATTCTGCACAGGCAGCCCTAGGAGAAAGGGATGGAATGTCCCCAGCCCCGTTAGTGCCGCCCTGCGCCCTGGGAAGACGCAGCTGGCTCCACGCAGCCTGACCTTGGGCTGGACCGGGAGGAGGCGTCTGGTGGGACCTGGCGTTGGGCTGACTGTGGAGGGTCCCCTTCCTCCAGGGTCTCACTGCCCGAGGGCCCTGAACCTGGGCCCCTTGGGGGAGGACACGGTGGGCACAGCAAGGCCTTCACCCTCCTGTGGCCCTTCCTAGGCTAGGACACCTGCAGCTGGACCATGAGGTGTGGCTGACCCCCTCCAGCCTCAGTGCCTTGACCGTGAGGCAGACACTCAGGGACCTCATGTGGGTCCCGCAGACTCTTGGGGTCCCTTGGTCCTTATGTGTCTGTGAGAGGCCTCCTGTTCTTGAGGACTGGCCAGTGGGGTCCACAAAGCCAGCATCCAGGGCATAGCTCTGCTGGACACTTTCAGGCTGGGGTCCCCCAGCCAGCACAACCAGCCCTCCCACCCCTGCCACCCTGCACAGCACGCAGGCCATTCAGTTCTCGCTCAGCCTGGCGGGTGGTGCTGGTGGCCCTTTGCCTCTGCCCTGTCCCCAGGATGGCTCCTCGGCACCTCGGTGCAGCACCACCATGGTGGGCCTCAGCTGCCAGGTGGGCTTGGTGCTTCCCAGCCCCACCCTGAACGGCGTGTCCTGCTGTGTGCTGCAGAGAGCACAGGGGCTCTGCTTGCAGAGCAGGCCACCCTTTGGTAGGGCAGCAGGTGCCACTAACGTTCATCTCTGATGCTGGTTAAATGCACAGCGATCCCCTTCCCATGTAACACGGCCTCTGACAGCAGGGAGGGGGCGCTAGACACACACGGTCATGGCAGGGAGCAGTGGCTAGCTGGCTGTGACCGGAAGGAGATGGGACCCCACAGAATCTGTTGCCTGGTACTGTCTCTTGGAAACCCCAGCAAGGAAGGACTTGGCCTTTCCCACAAACTTTCTGCATTCAGCACAGACCTGACCCGCGGGGGTCACTGGAAACCCTGCTGAGATAGGGTACACGTCACAGGGCAGGCAGTACTGTAGAGCCCCATCTTACAGCCCTTTCTGTGTTGATTGCTGGACTCCTGTTTGTCCTATAAAACCCAGAGCACAGGTCCCGTTGGATGAGCTTCCCTGACCTGGCGGGCTGAGGGAAGGGCACCTTCCCTGGACCCCCATGACCCCTCTCTCCGGGTTCCAATGACTTCCTTTGTTCCTGCTGCTCAGATGGCGGCCATAGAGAATGCGGGGCGATCCCTTGCCCTGGGCCTGGCATGTTTTGGGAAGGGGATGTGCTGAGGGTCACGGTGCTGAGAACAGTCCTTGTGCCGAAGGGCCCACTAGGCCGCACCCCACAGCAGGCCAGGGCGGCTCTGTGTCTTCAGCCTGCGGAGGCCTCACAGCACGCTTCCCTTGGCATGGGAGGGACTGAGGAACACCTGCCCAGGGTCGGTTCCGGTTCAGTTCCCGAGTGGCTTGAGGTGGTGGGAGGGATTCCCAGAGGAGCATCCCGCCACGTGAGGAACAGGGCTCTCTCAGGGATCTGGGGCCAGCGATGTTGTCTGTCTGTCCCACACGGCCCCCGGCCCCCGACCCCTGCCCCCCAGCCCCGGGGAGAGTGTGGCCTGGTGTGGACGGAGGTCGGGAAGGGTCGGGTCTGGTTTCCTGGTAACGGCAGCTGCGCACCCAAGCCTGTCAGGAGAGACGCTTTATGTCTGTCCCCCACGAACACCCAGGCCCGCCAGCAGTCAGACGGGGAGCACGGCCTGTCTGAGCAGCTGCCCCTTGGAAGGGGCTGGTGGGGTCCCGAGAGGGCAAAGATGGCAGGCGATGGCAAGGACAGAATGATTGTCAAATCAGTAGGAGCAGCTGCCTACAGGGGAGCTCCGAACTCCCTGGCCCTCTGTGTTTCCAAAAATCATCATTTTTCAGATTGCTTTTCTTTTGCCTTTTGAGACAGTATCTACCGGTGTAGTTCAGGTGACTTGGACTCATTATATAGCCCAGGCTGGAGGAGAACTCATGGTGATCCTCCTGCCTCAGCCTCCCGAGTTGTGGGATTATAGGTGTGTGCCACCATGCCCGGTTTAGTGGTGCTTCTTGAGTCAGGCCCTGAGCTAATACCTCATTGGCTGCTCCCCGCCCCACCCCATGTTGGGAGGCTGTGGCCCTGATAACTGAGTGCATACTCTGTGCCACGCCTGTGCTGGTCACTGATGCATGGCGGATCCTTGCAACTACTGTTCTCCCTCTGTGGCTGGGGAAACTGAGGCTGAGGTTTCTCGCCCAGAATTCCGAGCTGGAAACGGCTAGGGCTGAGAATCTGGTTCCAATTAGCCCAGCTGCCTTTCCACTTGGGCTGCGAGTGAGAGTCAAGAGCTGGAGGCAAGGCGGACCCACTGAGCTGGCCCGGCTCTATGGCAGCGATGTCTTCTTACCTGAAAGCCAAATGTGGAGAGGAGCAGGTGTGCTAGAACACCTGGAAGGCCAGGCGGGCGTGGTGGAGCTGTGCTTCGGGGGTCCAGGGTGGGCTGGGCGGTCCGGGCTGCTGCACGGGAACTGGTGCAGGAACGTCCTGGGCTTCTGGTCCTGGCTGGACCAGCGTTCAGCCGCGTTTCATGAGAGACGGAAGACAGCACCTTCGGCACCGCGGCCCCAGCTGGTCCAGGCCGTGTGGAGGGCGAGAGCCCTGTTAGGAAGCTCAGGGAGAAGCAGGGTCGCAGCAGACATCCCACCAGGGTGGCCACCGGGAAGGAGCTGGGAGCCAGGTGTCAGCCCACCCAGAGCGAACAAGCAGCATGTGTTAGCATCGCTTCTGGCTCTGTCCCTCTCCCGAGAGGACCCAGGACCTGGCTCCTGCTGACTGCGGCTGGAGGAGTAGCACCGCAGCCTCAGGTAGAGCCCGCTTTCCCATCACCCACCCTCCGGGCCCCAGGGCCAAGGGAGATGGGGGCCGAGGTGCATGAGCTGTGGGCCTGGGCGAGCTGCGCCCTTGTAGTTGATTCTGAGGAGGACAGAGGAGCTTGGCGTGTGGTGGTGAACACGTGCCAGTGATGGCCGCGGGGTGTGCCCAGTGTCAGCCTTGGGAATGTTGGGGTGACTTCGTGGGGCTGTTCCTAGGGTCTCAGCCTCAGGGGACTTTGGGGTGACCCCCCTGGTTTTCCCAGTGCTCCGTCCCACGGTGTCATCAGTGAGCGTGGATGGGATGGACACGCTGAGCCCCCACCTTGTGCACCTGTCCACAGGGGCTCCCTATGGGAGGAGGGAAGCTCAGGGGTGCCATGGCGACTCACAGGCCAGTCCACCTCTCTGTGCCTCAGTTTACCCTGGTGTGGAATAGACCCTGTATCTAATAGACCCATGGTGGTCACACAGCGTGGTCAGACTGACTTCTCTGCTGCAAGAGATGATAGGATTTGGAAATGACTTAGAAAAGCACTTGGAGAAACTGGAGGGTTGTCAACGCTAAGGAACCACAGTGAGTCTCCTGGTGAGGGATGCACGTGCATGGATGGGCACTGGCCTTTGTGGTCTCTCCTGTGAACAGGCCCTGCCTCACACTGTGTAGAAAGGACAGATTTTGTGGGTATGTTAGTCAGCTTCCCATTACTGCACCAAAATACCTGAGAGAGCCAACTTAAAAACAGGAAAGGTTTGCCAGGGATTTAGCTCAGTGGTTCTATCACCTGCCTCGCAAGCACAAGGTCCCAAGTTTGGTCCCTGGTAAAAAAAAAAAAAAGGAAAGATTTGTGTTGGTTCATGGTGTCAGAGGTTTCAGTCCATGGTCACTGGTCCTTCGTTGTCTGTGATGGCGTAGGTTGTTGAGCTTGGCACATGCCTAGCTGGCCACCTCAGAGCAGCTGGGAAACAAGAGAGGAAAGGGCTGGGATCCTGGAATCCCTATCAAGGGGATCCCGGGGGACACAGCTTCCTTACCCTAGGCCACACTGTGTGAACTTTATCACCTGCTGGGATCAAGCCTTTGGCCCCCCAGGGCTTTGGGGAACATTCTAGGTCCAAACTTGGGGCGAGTGAAACTGTCTGAAGACGAGGGTGGAAGAGCCGGGGAGCAGGAGCGCCCAGCCTGCACAGAGGTCCTCCCGGCCCTTGGCTGCCTGCTCAGACCCCCAGGAAAGACCTCAAGGTTTCCAGCGGGAGATGACAGCAGCCATTTCAGTTCCGCCCCCGCCAGGGAGGACAGACTTTGAAATCTGCGATTACCCACATTCACTTAGAGCAAATAGGGCTCTTCAGCAGAAATTGAAGGATCCAGAGTCCCCACACTGTATCGTTCATAGCATCCAGCGGCCAATAAAATAATCATCCAACTTGTAAAGAAACAGGAGAAAGTGAGTCATGCTCAGGAAGAAACAGAGTCCATAGATGCTGTCCTTAAGATGACCCAGATGTGTCAGTTAGCAGCTCTCTTACTCAGGGTTCAACGGGGAAACACATCCAGAAGGTATAGATACAGAAGAGGGATTTGTTATGTGACCCGACTTACACAATTGTAGAAGCCTGAAAGCTCCCAGCTGTGCTGCTTTCGAGGGGGGGGGGTCAGCTGTGAGATTCAGCCTGAGTCCACAGGCCTGAGAACCCAGGGACAGTGTTGTAACTCCCAGCCCATTGCCAGAGGCCTGCAATCTGGTGGGAAACAGGGGTCAGGGTGCTGGTGGATGTCCTAAAACACAAGGGCCCAAGAACAAGGAGTTCCAGAGTCCAGGGCAGGAGAAAATGACCATCCTAGCTCCAGAAGAGAGAGAGAAATCATCAGTTTTTCTCCCATGTCTGGGCCCTGGGTAGACTGGATTCAGCCCACACCCTAGGGAGAGCAGGCTCCGTTCCCCATGTTCAGACAGCCCCTTCATAAACACACAGACTCGCCCAGAAACAGTGTTTTTTTTTGCCAGTTATCTGGGCACCCATAGCCCAGCTGGTTGACAGAAAAGTAACCATCACAGCAGATTTATAAATATGGCCAAAGACTTAGAAGAAAGTAGGACAAATGAACAGATGGGGAGACATGGTGGAAGAATACAAATTATTTAAAAAACATCCAAGGAAACTGGAGGTGAGGTATGCATGCTGTCTGAAGTGAGCAATCACTGGATCAGCTCCATCAAGATGTGCAGATGGTAGGAGGAGGAGGAGGAGGAGTCATTCAACTTGATGATAGCTCCCTGGGAGTTATATGCTTTAAATAACAGAGAAGCAATTTGGAGAAAATGAAAAGAGCCTCAGCTGGGCGTGGTGGCACCTGCCTCTAACCCCAGGTTACAGGGAGGCTGAGGCAAGAAGATTTCAAGTTCAAGACCAACCTCAGCAACTTAGTGGATTAACAAAACCCCATCTCAAAACAAGAAATAAAAAAAGGTTTTGGCCTTCAACGTACTGTAACACAAACAAAAAACAGAACAGAGTCAGATTTGTGGCGATCAGTATTAAGTAGTCTAAAACAAGCGTGTTGTGTGTTCCAGAAGAAGAAAGAGTGAAGGAGGTAAGGAGGGGTAAAAACACTCATAAAAAGGCCAATAAATTGTTCCTAAAACTTTCAGAATGAAACTACAAAATGTTGCCTACACTAAGACTAAACAAGTGTATACTATGTTCATGGATCGGTAGTGATAGGAAAAGTCCGTTCTCCTCAAACTGCTGATTCAGCCCACTTCCTGTTGTGAGCTCAGCAGACTTTGCTTTTTTCAGAAATTGATAAAGTGATTTTCCAAAGCTTATGTGAAAATGCAGAAGGCCTTAAAATCGGGTAAACAATTTCGTGAAGAACACAGCTAGAGGATTTATACCACCCGATCTCAAGACTTTCTGTAAACTAAAATAACAGTGGTGCTTACATAAGGGTCAGTGGATAAATGGGTCAGTGGATGAGAAACTGTAGAGAGTTCCAGATAGATTCATGTGAGGTCATTGGGGTTTTGTCCAAGATATCCAAGAAACCTAGTGGGAAAAGGAAAGTTTTTGACAAGTTATCCTGGAACAGCTGGATATTCCTGTGGGGAGAAGTGCTGCACCCCTACCTCATGCCATGCACACAGCTAATTTGAGATGAACCAGAGCCCCGGACAAACACTGAAAGTGCACAGCTCTTAGAAGAAAATGTAAGACAAAAATTTTTGTTTTCTTTCAAATCATGAAAACTTTTTTATGTTTCGTGATGTGAAAGAAAACAAAGATTTTTTAACAGAGACTGCGTGAAATTGTAAATGAATGCGTGCCCAGACGCACAGAGAGGATGAATTGCTATGCTAGAGCCGGCAGGGGAGGGGAATCAAAGCCTGTACAACAGTGCTTGGTCCACAATATGCCAAGAACTCATAACGCAATAAGAAAGGAACCAAGCCCGCCTTTTAGAGGTGGACAGAAGGCTCAGGTAGAGCTGTCCTGAAGGAACAGTGAGCATGTAGAAGAGCTTCTCAGCGTCACTCAACTTAAAGCCCCAGCAGGGATCCACCGTGGCCGACCCACTCCAGTGCCTGAGTGGAAAGGACTAACAGGGACCAGAGGACCCGGAGCCTCTGGTACCTTCGTACACTGTGGGCGGGGAGCAGATGCTGCAGCCACTTGGGGAAAGCTCTGGGCATTTATTTGCCAGTTGTGCTTCTGGGAGATGCTGTTCCCACAGGAATTGAGAGCATTTGTTCCCACCTGTGTGTACCACGTGCCCACACACGCGTGCACCTGTACCATGTGGCACACACGCATGCACACTCAAGACCTCAATGCTCATACAGTGGCTTTATGCACAGTAACCTGTACTTGGAAGTGGAGAATGAATCTCAAACCGTTCTCCCTCCGACGCCCTCGTCCTCAGCGCTAGCAGCCACTGGTGCAGGCCACCGTGTGTCTAGGGCCTCAGAACCCACACGGAGAAGACAGGCACAGCAGGAGTGCGGCATGGTGCCCCTGGCAGTGCCCACCAGGCAAAGTCGGTCCCCTGTGAAGGTCGGACAGGAGGGAAGTGACAGGGAGGGGCGGCCACGGGGGAGGGCGAACTTCCAGGAGACGAGAACCCTGCCATACGGGGTGGGTCACACCGGCCAAGGTGGCTCTCTTTGTAAACCTTCATGGAAGTGCCGTGGAGACTGCTGCCTAGCACCCTGAGTGTGCTTGCATTCGTGGGTCCTGGGTGGTTCAGGTGTGTACCAGACGTGCAGTCAGCCCGGTGCCCTCCCTGGCCTTGAACTCACGCATGAATTGTCTGTCTGGGAGCTGTCTGGTCTCCTCAGTCCTCCTCTTGTCCCGGTTCCACAGGGTCGGAATTCCCGATGGGGCTGGGTAAGGTCTGGGGCGCTGGCACAGTTGAGGAGTCTAGGCCCCCAGTGTCATGGGCTGTGCTCTTGGGGGCAGCAACTAGAGGCAGGAGAGGTGACTTACGGCATCACAGGGCCCAGGGCAGGTGCCAAACCCACCTGGGGGTGGATCTCCCGGACCCCGCCCCAACCCGTGTGGATTCCTGGGAGGCCGCACCCCGGGGCATGGGCTCTGCGATGGCAGCTGCTGTGCACTCCACGACGGTGCCCACCTGTGGGTCGGTCATTTCCCAGGCTGTCTAGGTGCCCGATGCAGGCCCTGGCATGCGGAGGCTGGGAGGTGGCTGGGCAGCTCTTCGTGTCCATCACTGCCCCTTGCTGGCTCTGTCCCCTGGCCGGGTCCCAGCCCCACACCTGGAGTGCTGCGGGTGGTGCGGCATGGTTGTCCTCTTGCACCTCGGTCCTCTGGTCCTGCAGGGCCCTTCCTTGTGAATGCTCCTCCTCCGAAGTCGAACTTCGCTGATCTGACCCAAACCCTCCTGAGGATGTGGCGCTGTGTCCCAGGCTGAAGTCTGGGCGGGTCGGGGGCATCTGCTTGGTGGGGGGTCTTTGGGGGTCCCTGACCTGTGTTACTGCTCTTCTCTGTTCCTCCTTGGCCCTGGTGGCAGGTCACAGAGAACAGTGTTCCTCGGCCATGCCTTCCAGAAGTGACTAGCCCAGCCTCACCTCGGGGAGGGCACCTGGGCCTGAGCCACCACACTGCCTGGCCCTGGACCTCGGGGTGGTATCCTGGGTGGGGCAGGACAGTGCCAGGTAGATTGGGCCATCAGTTGCTGAGCAGTGCTATGGGCCAGGTGTGGAGTCCCAGGAAGGAGGGAGGCTGCTTGGTCCCGGGGCTGGTCACTCCCAGGACTGGCAAGGTGCCCAGGGTGAAGGAGTGGGCCATGCATCAGCCAGGGTCCCGTAAGGCCTCTGGCAGGCGGTGGCCATGACCTCAGTCCTGTAGGTAGAGGGGAGCCTGGGGGACTCGCGTCTCAGCTAGGGTCCTACCAGCTCCCATGTGTCAGAACCCAGGTGGGGTCTCCCTGGTGCCGGTGGAAGGCACAGCCTGGATCCTGTGTCCTGTCCGCTCTGGCTCCTGGCCAGCTGTTCAGAAGCCCTCTGCCTGTGGCCCTGTCCCCGTCCCTCACCCCTGGGCCTCAGGATGGCGCGGGCCGCAGGCCAAGGCAGGAGGCAGGAGTGGAGGAGATTCTGGGGAAGCAGGGGTCTCGCTGGCCCTGGCCTCTTGCCATGTCCGCAGCGTTTGCCTCAGCAGGTCCTGGAGGCCGGGGTGGGTCCCAGGTGGCAGCCTCCCGAGCCCCTGTAGGAGGAGCCGGAGGCTGAGGCGGGCGAGCCTACCGGGTGGCCTCCAGCTCACCTGCTCCCCCACAGTGAACATGACCTGGGCGAGGACATCTACGACTGTGTCCCGTGCGAGGACGAAGGGGACGACATCTACGAGGACATCATCAAGGTGGAGGTGCAGCAGCCCATGGTGAGCTGGCCCCCGACACCCCGTGTGCAGAGGGACATGGGGTTGTGCCTGGGCCTCCTCGTCCCCAGGAGGCTCCCCTCAGAGCTCCCTGCCCGGATGTGGCCCGGGACCTTCCAGTCGGGCTGCCGCGGAACCTTCCCTTAAGTGTGCAGGGTTCGCATCCCGCCTGAAGCAGTTGCTAGGCCTCCGCCAATGCTGCACAGCTCATTCTGCCCCTTTGTGTGGAGCACGAAGAGCCCAGCGTGGGCGCAATTAGCCAGCTGCGTCTTTTGTGCTGCGAGGAAGTTTAGTTCCGCACAGGCGTTTGTAATACTCTCTTGGACGCCGGTTTGCTTGGTGTGGGTTGATTGCCAACAGCTGCTTGGGGGAGGTGGGGTCCGGCTCCCGTAGGGGGGCACAACCCCCTCGGGCCCCCAAGCTCCCCAGGGTGGGTGTGGTGTCCCTTGCCAACAGTAGAGGCTTTGATCGGTTTGCATTCCTGGAAGACATGGGAAATTTCTTGAAAAGCAAATAGTTTTCTTTTAGGGCTGAGGGGATCACCAGCAGTGGCGGAGAAACAGGAAGCTAGGGGAGACCCTGCAGAGGGGAGGCCTGCAGGGGTCTCTCAGCCCTCACTGTCTCCCCTCCACAATAGGGGTCTCGTTTTGCCCTGTAAAATCTGAAGATGCCCCACTCTCTGCAGAGCCCGGGAGCCCTACAGGGGTGTCTGCTCCCCAGTCCCCCAGTGTGGTCTGGACGGACCCCTCCCCAAGCTGTCCCCAAAGGGCCCACAGGACCCCAGCAGGCCTCTGGTGGAGCTGCAGCTTGGTGCCAGGCAGTCCACAAACACCCGTCAGCCCCTGTGGGTGATGTGAGCACACAGGGTTAGTGGCCTCTGTGGAATTTGGGGCTCCCCACCCCCAGGCTGTGCATGATTTCTCAGAGACCCCCACCTGTGCCTGGCCAGACCGTAGTGGGGCGCTCCGCTCCTGGGGGCGGCTGCTGCCTCTGGCCCTGACGCACAGGCAGAGGACATGGGTGATTTGCCCAGCCTGCCAGGGTGGGCTGGCTCTCCCCTGCCCCGGGCCTGGCCGGGTCCTAGGGTCCAGGCACCCAGCCTTTCCTGTCCAGCTCAGTGGGGCCTCCGCTCCCTGCC
>NW_022900948.1:47810605-47830646 GCF_012274545.1 Fukomys damarensis
GCCCGGGAGCCGGGAGCCCTACAGGGGTGTCTGCTCCCCAGTCCCCCAGTGTGGTCTGGACGGACCCCTCCCCAAGCTGTCCCCAAAGGGCCCACAGGACCCCAGCAGGCCTCTGGTGGAGCTGCAGCTTGGCAGTCCCCATACTCTCTGCAGAGCCCGGGAGCCCTACAGGGGTGTCTGCTCCCCAGTCCCCCAGTGTGGTCTGGACGGACCCCTCCCCAAGCTGTCCCCAAAGGGCCCACAGGACCCCAGCAGGCCTCTGGTGGAGCTGCAGCTTGGTGCCAGGCAGTCCACAAACACCCGTCAGCCCCTGTGGGTGATGTGAGCACACAGGGTTAGTGGCCTCTGTGGAATTTGGGGCTCCCCACCCCCAGGCTGTGCATGATTTCTCAGAGACCCCCACCTGTGCCTGGCCAGACCGTAGTGGGGCGCTCCGCTCCTGGGGGCGGCTGCTGCCTCTGGCCCTGACGCACAGGCAGAGGACATGGGTGATTTGCCCAGCCTGCCAGGGTGGGCTGGCTCTCCCCTGCCCCGGGCCTGGCCGGGTCCTAGGGTCCAGGCACCCAGCCTTTCCTGTCCAGCTCAGTGGGGCCTCCGCTCCCTGCCAGGGTCCCCCAAGGTAAACAGCTGGTTCTGTATTCCCTGTCGCAGTTGAAGCTGCCCAAACAGTCTAAGTGCAAGGCTGCTGTAGAAAGGGCAGAGCCGGGGTGGCAGGGGCCGTGTCCCACTGCCTGCTGCCTGGTCCCTGCGAGGCCCTGGGAGGCCTGTCCCGGCGGCCAGTCGGGCTTACGTGGGATGGGCCCAGGGGTATAGTGGCTGTGCTGATGCTCGCTGTCTTTGTCCCCCACGCTCTCAGATCAGGTACATGCAGGTGAGTGGCAGGTAAGGGGCCGCGAGAGGCCCGAGACGCATCTGCTGCACTTTCTGGGAGGCTGCAGACCCCTCCGAAAACATGGGGCACCGTTCCTGGGGCCATGGTCAGGTGCCCGGGGTGGGGGTCATGGGCTTCGCAGCCCCCATGAAGCCAAATCACAGCTCCCCTCTCAGATTGCTTTGGAGCTGGGGCCCAGCTCAGGGGCCTTGGAGGGTTTCCTGGGGGGCGGCATGGCCAGACACAAAGCAGTGCGCCTTACCCAGCACGCTCTGGGTGGCTGTGTCTCGCTCAGCTGTGAGATCCTAAAGAGAGTGCTGAGCAAGGCCACCCACCCCGGCTGTGTCCCTGGCGGCCTGACCTGGGCTGTGGTCCACTATGGAAACTGGCACAGTGGCAGGGGTGGCCAGAGCTGCCTGCTGGGTGGGGCGGCTGGACTCCACCTGTGTGCGCTGGGGGCTCCGCTCCTGGCTGGGGCTGCTGCTGGATACGGGGACAGCACTGGGGAGCAGGAGCCCGGGACTCCAGAAGCCTACATGCTTTCTTTAGCATCGCATCTCTGCCCCTCCTTGTGCCTTGGTTTCCTCAACTGCAAAACAGTGGGAAAGGCCTGGGTCCCCTCTGGACCCCTCATTTCACACTTGGTGACCTCTTAGCCCCCCAGGAGGTGCCCTGTTTGGGGGACGGGAGGCTGGGGCTTCGAGGTCCTGACTCACAGGTGACGGCCGGGCAGGGTGGCCCCAGGTTTACATCTTGTGTCCCCCAGAAAATGGGCATGACTGAGGATGACAAGAGGAGCTGCTGCCTGCTGGAGATTCAGGAGACCGAGGCCAAGTACTACCGGACCCTGGAGGACATCGAGAAGGTACGGGGGCTCTGGCCACGGGGGACGGCAGCTGCTGTCCCGGGCCCGGAGTCAGGGCAGCTGCAGTAGGACAGTGGGGCTCAGCAGCCCCTTGGTCTCTCCAGCAGGCACCTGGTGGTCACTGTGGCTTCTGCCCCGAGCTTGTGCTGGACCAGGCACCAGAGTCTGTCTGTGCCCCTCTAGGCCTGTTCCCAGCCCCTGGGTCCAGATGCAGTGGCCACACTGGATGGCCAGGACGTCCTGCGCTGGGACGAGGTCAGGCCATGGGGTGTGGGTGCAGACCCCGAGCCCTCCTGAGCAGCCCCGTCACCTGCCCCATGCACCTGGCCTCCAGTCCCGGCAGAGTGTAAAAGATGGACACTGTTTCTAAGCTGGGGCTGCCCGGGGCATGGGCAGTGTCCAACCCTGTGCCGCTGCCCGACTGTGCTCAGTCCCCCTTGTCCGGCAGTCCCTGAGTGCCTCCCCTGGGCATGGTGACTGTGGCCTTGGCGGTGGCTAGGTGGCAGTGTGGGCTTCTGTCTTCCAGAACTACATGGGCCCCCTGCGGCTGGTGCTGAGCCCGGCGGATATAGCAGCCGTCTTCATCAACCTGGAGGTGAGCGTCCCGGCCCCGCCCCTCCTCGGGCACCCACCCAGCTGCCATCCCTGGTGACCCCAGAGAGCTGTGTCCCTGCCAGTGCCACAGCTGACAGGCCTCTGCCCCGCCGACAAGGAGGCTCTGATGTCCCCACCTGCTGTGGGAAGGAGTGGAGTGGGGTGGCAGAGGCAGCAGGTCCTTCGCTCCGTGGCAGAGTCTGACCGTGGGTGTAGTGATGACCCTTGCATGGCGAGCCACATGGGCACGCGGGCTCCTTTCCTCCGGGAACCTGCTGTTCCGGCCCCTGTGGCTTCCTGGCGGCTTGAGGGGCTCCGGGCCACTATCTCAGGTGAGGCTTACGTGACCCAGAGCTTCCCGCCTCTGTACTAGACCTGCTGTGAGCCATGGTCAGGACTGTTGACCGCAGGCAGGAAGGAAGCTGGCCCAGGGGGGCACCCGGGGCTGGTGGTCATCTGCAGTGCGTCTCCTCAGGCTGCCGCCCACCCTGACTGCAGGGCCCTCAGCTCCATGAGCAGCAGGGAGGGCACAGGGACACAACGCTCTGCCTTCTCTGCCCTGCTGGCACTGGAGCCTGAACCCGGGCCGCAACGTCCCTAGCAACTGGGGTGGCCTGTGGGCAGCTCCCCTCCTGCCCCACGGCAGGTTCTGAGAGCTCTCAGGCTCCCCATGCTCCCGTGCTGCAGAGCCTTCTGATCCAGGGGCACCAGCGCCCACGGGGCCAGGCTGTGGGTCCAGCACCGGCCCCCTTCAGGCGCGCAGCATCTGGAGGGCCGTGGCGGTTGCCCTGTGGCACTGACTGCTCTTCTGCCCCCAGGACCTCACCAAGGTGCACCACAGCTTCCTGCGGGCCATCGATGTGTCCATGATGGCGGGGGGTGGCACCCTAGCCAAGGTCTTCCTGGAGTTCAAGGAGAGGTGAGTGAGAGCTGGCTGCTCGGGGCAGGTGGGTCCTTGGCGCTGTTGTCCCACAGCCTGCACCTTGGAGACCGTGGAGGTCATCTTCCAGCATGGTCTTCACCAGAGGTGTCTATCACTCTCGCCCCTGGGATGCAGTACCGGCCTGTTCCAGCTCAGGAGAGGAGAGGTTCATCTGGGCACGCTGGGCGGTATGAGGAAGGGCCTGGCCGAGGAGCTGCTCACAGCATGGCGGTGGGGTGGGGGTGGGGGAGGCACAGAGAAGGGAGGAGCTGGGAGGAGCTGAACCCTCTCAGTCCACGCCCCCACGAGCCCTTTTCACACCAGGCCCCACCTCCTAGCAGTCAGTCAGCTGTGACGCCCATGGCTTGATCACCTTCCGAACACAAGGCTTCAGGGCCACATTAGAGCTAGAGCTTAGGAGGGGACTCTTGGGCCCCAGAACCCCCCTTGCTCCTCCCATCTTGGTGACTGGCATTGTGCCATCTCAGTGCACCTGCTGTGTACCCCTTGCCTGCTGAAGCCTCGGGCCTGCATGCCCTGAGGAGCATGAGCTGTCAGGGAGCCCATAGAGCTGCTGTCCTGGCCGTGGCATTTTCAAGGAGCTGTGGGTGCCCTGCCTGCCCCCAGAGACTCCCTCGGGTGGGAAACATAGGGCCATTGCTAGGCAGCTGGGCCCAGGCCTGTGGGCCTCTTGGGGAGTCCGGGGGACCCACACAGCCCATGGGTCTGCAGCCAGAGTGCAGTAGCAGTGGGGGGGCTGTGGACAGGCCGGGTCCCTTTCCGGCACTCGGCTGGGCACCCTGGGGCTCTCCCTGGCCTCCCTTCTTGGGGCCTGGCATCATGGTCTGGGCAGGGCCTGGGCACAGGGTGAGGAGCAGCCGGTCGGTGATGCCTGAGGTGTGTCTGCCCATGCAGGGATGGCCTGAGTGTGGCAGAGCCCGGTGCGGTCACCAGCTTCCTTCCAGCTCATTTTCCAGGCTGGCCACTGGCTCGTGACCATCCCTTTGGCAAGCTCCTCTCTGCCCTAGGGGGGCCTCAGTAGCCTTTGTTCAGTTCTTTAGGAAGAGAAAATAGCCCATCCCCCAGTACGTCCAGAGGGTGGGGTTGTTATCAAGCTTTACGTTAAAATTCTTAAGTTAGCAACAGATTTGTTGTGTAGGGGAACCGAAGGGCTGAGTCTCATCCGGCAAGGCAGGGGGGAGCTTGTGCCTGTGGCAGCGGGCAGGGAGGCCGAGAGCTTTGCCACCACATGATCAAGTCCGTGTGGGTGGGTGCTGCCTGAGGGCCTGTCCTCCGCTGACCTCAGCCTCCACTGTCTTGGGGCCACAGTGGGACCTCAGCCCTGCCTGGGGCTCCCTGTGTGCCGGCAGAGGAACCCCAGGGAACCCCGAGGGTGGAGCCACAGCTCGGCTGGCTGTGTGGCCCTGCCTGAGCCAGCTCGGATGGGGCAGTCCCGGTGGGAAACCTGTTCCTGCCTGCCATCTCCAGGGCTGAGTTCTGGTCCTAAATGTCTGGGGCCTGGGGACAGGAGACCTGCCCAGGGCCCATGGTGCAGAACGATCACTGTGAGAGCCCAGCCCAGGAGAAGCCCAGGCTGGCCTGAGAACTGTGCCCGGTGCCCCAAAGGATGCAGCATCTTGGGTGCCCTGTGCCAGGGAGGCCTGGAGACACGGGCTGACACCTAGGGGCCGTTGGAGGACAGGCGTGGTCTTGTATCAGAGCTGCTCCTGTGGCTGGTGTTTGCACTGGCTGGTGTCCCTGCCTGAGGAGTGGGTGACAGGACGACCAGGCTGTCGGCTGAGGAGTGGCCGCTGTCGTCCTTGTGCTCACCAGTACTATCACGCAGTGTGGGTGTTCTACAGGGCTGCAGGTGGTCACCCGGGCCCGGAGGGTGCCGAGGTGTGGTTTGTAAGATGTCAGCTCTCAGAGAAGGCATGTGGATCCGGTGGGGGACCGGAGGACAAGAAGGCAGCAGGCAGGCTGGTCAAGCTGGCCCCAGCCCCTGGACCCCGCTGTGTCTCCTGCTGGGGCTCTGGCCTTGCCATGCTCTCAGGACGAGGGTGCAAGTACCACTGTCCCTGCTTAGGGAACCCCTGGGCCCTGCAGCAGCAACAAGGGCCACCTTCAGAATCCTCCCAGGAGTCCCCAGCTGCCGGCACCAGCGTGGACCTGTCCTGAGGCAGAGGGCAGTGTCCCGAGGCTGCCGGCCCTGGCGGTAGCTGGTGCCTTCTCTTTTCTTGTGTGGCTCCTTCTGCGGTAGCACGGGGCCGGCAAGCCGAAGCCGAGCTGTGGGAGAGGAGTGGGCACTGTCCTGTGCCAAGGATCTGGCTGCGCTGCTCCTGGCCCAGGGTGTCGGGGAGGGGTGGGAGGTTAGGGACGGTGATGGAGGGGCTGCAGGGCACCGCGGCGTGAACTTGTTGCATTGCCCACGTGTGTGTATGTCTCCACATGCCTGTTTGCACTCCCCTGCTTGGCGTGGCCTGAGCGTCATCACTGCTGGTCTGTCCCCGCCCGCAGGCTCCTGATCTACGGCGAGTACTGCAGCCACATGGAGCATGCCCAGAGTACGCTGAACCAGCTGCTGGCCAGCCGCGAGGACTTCAGGCAGAAAGTGGAGGTGAGCCGCCCGTGCCCTTCCTGTGTGTGGCGGGGGTGTGGGGGTCCGGTTGTGGCTTCCGCTTCCTTCGTGTGTCCCTGCGTGGGGACGGAGCCTGGCTGGAAGGCGCTGGAGCCCTGGGTGCTGTCAGGTGGGGCCGGAATAAGTGTGGCCCTTGGCCCTCCTGCTGCTGACTGCAGGCATCCAGCTGTCACCGCTGGAAGCTTGAGGCCTCTCGCTGTGCCCACGCCCTGCTCTGCCCACCCTTTCCTCACGCGGACTCTCTCCTGCCCCTCTTGAGTCCCTGTGTCTGATAGCTGTTCCCCTCCTGGTGTCCCTGTCTCCCGTGGACACCAGAGCATTGCAGCCAGAGCCCAGGCTCCAGTGTCGGGGTCACAGGAGGGCCCTGGATGCGACCCCAGCATCATGTGGCCCAGTGGGCAGAGCCCTGTACTCTGAAGGGGGCCGCCGCGGGGTGTCCAGAGTCCCCGAGGGTCACTCCCCGGCAGTGAGTGGTGGCACACCCTGCTGTACGTGGTGATGCCCACCCTGACCGCGCATGGTGTGGTGCGGGCCAGGAGCAGGGCTCGCTCCCCTCCTGGGCTCTGGGGACGGCGCTCAGGGCCACTCCCCGTCCCCCAGGAGTGCACGCTGAAGGTCCAGGACGGCAAGTTCAAGCTGCAGGACCTGCTGGTGGTGCCCATGCAACGTGTGCTGAAGTACCACCTGCTGCTCAAGGTGAGCCGCCTGTGCTACCCCGTGCCAGCTGCAGCCTGCGGGCGGCCTGAGCCACGCACACGCACACGCACACGCAGACGCAGACCCGTGCTTGCACCTGCACACAACCCCAGCCTGTGCTGTTGCAGTAATGAGCCAGGGGAAAGTAGGATTAAAACCAGGATTGCGGTTAGGAAAAGCGAAGGAGATGGAAGTATCAGACCAGGACTGAGAGCACTGCGGTGACTCACGTAGGCGGTGGTGAGCTTCCCTGTAGCCACAGAGACAATGGAAAGAGGAAGTGTTGGTGGGGGCGGGAAGGTGGGTCAGGAATCAGTGACTTCAGCCTGGGGAGCAGCCTCGTCAGTGCGGGGAGCCCCACGTGGGCTGTCTGTCTGCGGCCTTTGAATGGCAGGTGGTGGGCAGGGGTGACTCTGTCCCCAGGACTGGTCTGCACACACCTGTGCCAGGTGGGGGCGAGGGCACCCCGAGGGCTGACGGAAACCCCCTGTCCCCCTCAGGAGCTCCTGAGCCATTCTACTGACCGGCCAGAGCGGCAGCAGCTCAAAGAAGCTCTGGAAGCCATGCAGGTGGGTGGGTAAACTGAGGCAGGCACTCCTGGGCCAGCGTGGCACCTAGCACCCCACCCTACATTACCGGAGCTCAAACGAGCTCACTGCACAGCGCGGTGGTGGCAGTGGACGTGTTGCTGGAGGGCACATGCCGGCTGGGATGCCCCGTGAGACCGTGGCAGGGGTGGCCGAGGCAGAGGGGCTGTAGGCTGGGCGCCCAGCTGGGGTCCCCGTCCCCAGCCCCACCTGGGAGTGAGTGCCCAGCACCTTGAGCCTCAGCCGCTGCCTTCGCATTCTCACGCCACGGCCGCGTGCGTCCCCTCCGTCTGGGGGCCTGGCCTCCCCTAGGGACAGGTGCCCGCTCTCTGCACGCCAGGTCCCCAGGAGGGGCCCCTGGGCATCATCTCCATGCCCACACAGCGGCCGGGGTGTCAGACGCTGTGGGGCCTGTGAAGCCAGTTCTCGGGTGCTGCCCTCCCGTTGGTCCTAGTCTTCAAGGCCTCCAGGCCCGCTGATGCTCAGTCCTGCTGTGTGGACAGTGAGGCCCCAGAGCAAGGAAGGGCAGGAGGGGGCGGGGCCAGCCCTGCACATTTGCATTTCGGCGATTTCCTTCCGCTGTCCAGGCAGGGTCTGTGCAGGGTCCAGGCTGCTGCTGACTTGCTGGATCATGGTGGGCACTGCCCCCTTGTGGCCTCCAGGAGGGCTGCAGCGGGCCCAATGGGCTCTGAGCTAAGGCAAAGCTGCCAGACCGACTGCTCACTCGTTCTGCCCAGCTCCTAGTGGGGCGAGGCTTGGGGCGCTGGGGGTGCCGGTGGCTTGGTCCCAGTTGTGGCAGTGGCCCTTTGGACCTAACTCAGAAGAAAGACCTGTAGCAGGCACGGCCCTGGGAGCCCAAAGGGTCTCAGCATCGGCCCCCCCTCGATACGACACCCTCCGTTTCTTCTTGTCTCCATGATCGGCTGCCCCAGCAGGACCCAGGGGAGCCTGGATGCGGGGGGCACAGAGCACTAACCCATGTCGATCCCCAGGACTTGGCGATGTACATCAATGAGGTAAAGCGGGACAAGGAGACCCTGAAGAAGATCAGCGAGTTCCAGAGCTCCATCGAGAACCTGGTGAGTGTGGAACCCTGCGCCCCACACCCGCCGTCCCTGCAGGGCCCGGGACCAGGTTGGGGTCTGGGGCTGACGCAGGGCTGACAGCTGTCTCTGCTAGCGTCTTCTTCCTCTTCCTCGGCACTGTGACATTTGGGGAGATCATCACCCCACGGTGTCCAAACCTCTCCCGATGTCCCCCGGGCAGCAGGATCACCTGCTGAAGGCGTCCACTCATTTTGACACAAAGTTTCACTCCCAGAGATCTTCATTGTCATGCGTGTGGGCAGAGGACACCTGGACGCCAGGCCAGGACACGTGGCCTGTGCCCATCCCTTACCCCTGGGGTCTGGGAGATGGCATCCTGGGTGTCCCCTAGGAGGAAACGGAAAGGAGTTGCTGCGCTGCGTGATTCCTCCTCACATGTCTTCTGACCGGAAGACAGAATTGTCCTACTGTTGCCGCCCGCTGGGGCCCAGGCACTGGGGGTCCCCTCTGGTCGTGCCACAGCTGCTGGCGACCCTCTCGTAGCAGGAGGAAGGACACCAGTTTCTACGTGCGCGTACTCCTGTTTGTCCGATAAGAACAGAACACCCCCTCTGAGGACATTGGCGTCCCCAAGACCCAGGCCCCCTTGTGTGCACGGGAGGGACCGAGCGTGGCCCAGAGCCCTGAGCAGGTGGGGAATGTGGGGCATGGCCCCGACTGCCGGCTCGTTGTGGCCTGGCCTCGCCAGACTGCTCATCACGGCTCCCTCCTTTCCCGGTGGTGGGGACCCTGCACAGGGAATGTTGAGAGAGGCATTTCTGAATCAAAGCAGCAGAAGACACACCGGCCACATGCAGAAGATGAAACTGAGCCCCAGACGGGGGTTTTATCCCCTACTGGCCACCACCTGATAACGTCCCCTTTTCCTGCCTTTGCTTTTTCGGGGCCTGCAGGTCCTGCCCTGGGCTCCGCACAGCAGTGTCTATGGACGTGACCGGGGCTGCCAGTCGGCCTTTGTGCTCGTGTGGGGCCAGCCTGGGAAGGGACAGTGGCCTGTAGCCCTGTGCCTTCTCGCCGGTCACTGCTGTAGTCCGCAGCATGGCCGGGGGCCTCTGGTGTTTTCACTGGCCTATGCCCGTGCTCCCTGTGACCCGCCAGGGCTCGCGCCTGTCTGTCCTGCGGCTGGGAAGCGGGAGGCTGCTAATGGCCTTTCCTGCCCTTCTCCAGCAAGTGAAACTGGAGGAGTTTGGGAGGCCGAAGATAGACGGTGAGCTGAAAGTCCGGTCCATCGTCAACCACACCAAGCAGGACAGGTGAGCCAGGGCAGCCCGGGTAGGACACCCGGTACTTGCCTGGGCTTGGTTCCTCTTCGCTGAGCGCGGGTGAGATGGGGCAGTGGGCCCTGCCTGGGTTGGGCTTAGTGACCACCGAGAGTGTGTGGGCAGGAGCTGGGGATGGGCGCTGGCGTAACCCACACGTGGCCGGTGTCCTGTGGTGCTAGGGCTACAGCAGATTCAGGCCCTGCCCTCTTGGGGCTTCCTGGAGTCTCGGGGTTCAGAGATGTACACTGCGCGTCTGCCGGGGGCACCTGAGGGGGCTGTGCGTGCCCCCCGAGTGGACGCAGCATGGTGCTCACCCCTGTTGTGCTGTCCGCCAGGTACCTGTTCCTGTTTGACAAGGTGGTGATCGTGTGCAAGAGGAAGGGCTACAGCTACGAGCTGAAGGAGGTCATCGAGCTGCTGTTCCACAAGATGACCGATGACCCCATGCACAACAAGGACATCAAGAAGGTGGGTCTGCCCCGGTGGGGCACTGACTGCTGTAGAGGAGCCCAAAGAGGGGGCTGGGCGCATAGGCGCCCACTCCCAGGGAGGAGGCAGGCGGGGGGAGAGGCTGGCTTTCAGCTATGGCAGGACCTTGGTGGCCTTGGTCCTTGTAGCGAGGCCCTGTCTCCTCCAGCCCGCTCTGTGTGGGGCAGGCAGCAGCTGCTGTGACAGGGCAGTGAGGGCAACTGCTGTGTGTGGCCCTGTGCCAGGTGGGCAGAACCAAGCTTCCGGACACCACCGCCCTGGCCTCAGCCCTCTGTGGCGTGCAGACCCGGTGTGTGTAGGCTCTTCCCAAGCCTGGTGTCCAACCGGGCAACTGGCATCCTGAGGCAGTGAACTGAGGCCACTGCCCAAGCTCAGGGCCCAGCCCAGCAAAGAGGGGCCTCCAGGTCCCGGCCTCTGGGAGGGGGCCCCATCCCTGCCACCCCAAGTCGGGGCACATGGCGGGGCCATGTCCTGCAGGCTAGGCCAGGCGTCTCAGTGACTGTCCCCCTTTCCTTCCCTCCCCTCATGCTTCCTAGTCTCACGGGAAAATGGTAAGCACCCCATACCCCCAGCTCGCTGGCTCGCTGCCCGGTGCTGGCCCTCGTGCTGAGCTGGGTCTGGGGCCCTGTGGGCCTCAGGGTTCGTCCACCTCCCACTGTGGAAGTGACGTGGTCGTGACAAAGACTTGGGCGTCACAGGAAGTGTTACATGAGCCCCTCCCTGCCCAGGTGGTCACAGGTTCCTGCTCCTGCTGGGTGTCGCATTCCCTGTGTTGTGCTGTCCCTTCTCCACTTCCCTTGTCCTTTTCCTCCTTCCTCCCTGGCCGCCCTCCTCCCCTTCCCTCCCTGACACGAGGCCTGTGCTTCCCAAGCACTGGCCCCTGGCCCCCTTGTCGCTGTCCCGAGAGCGCCTGGAGGTGGCGGGGGCCACTGGGGAGGGTGTTTACTGGGTTTCGAAACCCAGCCTGGTTTTAAAAAAATTTTGTTTGCTTTTCTGCATCAGAGGAGTGAGTCTTCAGTGTGGGTTGAAGAGGTGGGAGCAGAGCTCCCTGGGGCCTGGCCGGGCCGCGGACCTCGGTGGGGTCCCCGGGGTGGGAGGACAGGGCCCCTAGCACTCCCCCTGCCTCACGCGCACACACGCGCACACATGCAGCGGCGCGTCCTCGCACTCGGGCCTGGCACACGCGTGTGTGAGAGCGCTGTGTACACACATAGAGGTGCTCAGGGCACATGCGCATGAGCACCCGCAGCCAGACACGTGTGCCTGTGAGCGCACTGTGCACTCAGACATGGGTCCAAACACGCACACACGTGTGAGAGCACCGCGTGTGCGCTCAGGCCAGGACAAGCACGTGCAGGCTGGGACACAGGCAGAACGTGTGCACACGCACACACTCATGCAAAAGCACCGTGAGCGCACACTGGCACACTCGGCAGGGTGGCGCACCACCCTCACGATGTGGACACGGGCTGCATGGACGGCACGCACAGCAGTGCAGGAGCACGTTGCACACACACTCGAGGGCGTGTGCCCACAGGGACACACGTGCCGGCGTGCCAGCTTCAGGAGGTTCCCTGTCCCCTGCAGTGGTCCTACGGCTTCTACCTGATCCACCTCCAAGGGAAGCAGGGCTTCCAGCTCTTCTGCAAGACGGAGGACATGAAGCGGAGGTGGATGGAGCAGTTCGAGATGGCCATGTGAGCGCGGAGCCGAGGCTGGGTTTCCTCGGGACCTTGGGCAAGGGTGGTGGCAGAGTCGGACGAGCCCCAGCACCCTGGGCTGCTGAAGGCTGCTGAGTGCGCCCGCTGCCCTGCCGCCCCAGGCGGGCCCGGCCTTGTGATCAGATGGTCCCCACCCTCCCACCCTGAGCCGGGCTGGGCGTTTGTCCAGAAGCCCAGCGCTGCCCCAGAGAGCAAGAGGTGCCCCATGTGCGGGCGGGATGGGGCTGGCGAGAGGGCTCAGGTGACTCCCGGCGTGTCCGCCTTGAGGGCGGGATGGGGCCCCGGGTGAATACGCTGCCTCCTGAGGCTTCTCTGCCTGGGCCGTGTCAGGTGCTGCCGAGAGGAGGGAAGGGGTTTCTCGGGCCCAGGTGGATGGGCGTTGTGGGGAGTCTCGGGCACTTCCGTGGGTGGGGATTTCCTCCCAGTGTGTTCTTGTGAGCAGCTTCACATACACGTGGCGCTCAACCCTCCCACGGGGCCCTGTCCCCGTCGGGCGTGGTGCCTGGCCCTGTGCACCGCTCCGGCTGGCCTCCTTGCTGTTGCTGCCTGGCAGCAGGTGACAGTTGAAAATCCGTGGTGTCCCCTGGAGCCCCAGCATCCCTCCTGAACTCTAGGCCCCGGTGTCTGGGTCTTGGAATATCAGGCTTACACGCCGTGAAGGGCGCAGGTGGGGTCAGTTGTCCTCTGTGCAACTGTGGGCAGCACAGACCCTGAGCGTGCTGTGACACGCAGACCTGTCACCAAGGGCAGGTCCTGCCTTAGGAAGACGTTAGGCAGCTGTGACACCGTTGGGCAGCGACGTCACACGTGACAAGCTCTCATGACACTGCCCTGCTCTGGGCGCTGGTCCGTGACCATCAGGCCAAGTCTCCTGGACACCAGGACTAGGATTCCTCCATGGCTGAGCCGGCAGCTGCCAGCCTTCGGGGATGGCTGAGTGGGTGGCCCACGGTGTGGACACACTGGCCAGAGGACAGCTGGCGACCTGGGCTGGGGCAGTGACATACTTGCTAGGTTGGACGGAGCCTGACAGTGCCCGTGCCTGCGCCCTGTGACACCACTCCAGCCCTGTTCTGACCGCAGCCTGGCCGAGGTTGGGCAGAGCCAGGAGGCGAGTCTGGGCCTCCAGCTCCGCACAGCCAGGCCCGTGTCTTGCAAGTGCAGCGCATGCCATCTCCTGCAGGTCCAACATCAAGCCAGACAAGGCCAATGCCAACCACCACAGCTTCCAGATGTACACATTCGACAGGACCACCAGCTGCAAGGCCTGCAGGATGTTCCTCCGGTGGGTGCCCAGGGCTCTGACTCCCACCTCGGGGCCCCCATGGGAATCAGGCCTGGGCCTGGGGGCCTCAGGTCTAGCCGGACGGGGTGACCAGGGTGTCCAGGGATGGCGTGGGGGCTGGAGGGGCCGCTGGAGTCTCGGCTTTCAGAAGCCGTGGTCACCTCTGAGGGCAGACAGCCAGGCGGGCTACAGGGAGGAGCCGGATGCAGCTGGGTCTCACCCCACCCTCCCCCGCAGGGGCACCTTCTACCAGGGCTACCTGTGCACCAGGTGTGGTGTGGGGGCCCACAAGGAGTGCCTGGAGGTGATGCCCCCCTGCAAGATCAGTGAGTACCCAGCACTCGGGCCCCATCACCTCTGTCCCTGGCAGCACCCGGGGCCTCACGAGCCGGGATGTGCAGCTCCTGGGCAGGGGCAGTGTGTTCCCAGGAAGAGCCCAGTGCAGGTCAGGGCTCCTGCTGAGTGCCAGGCCCCATTCTTGGAGCTCCAGGTGGGGGACCCAGCTCCTTGCCGCTCACTGGGGGACTGGGTCACGTTCTTCGTAAGTCACACGGCGAGCTGCCACCAGAGGAGGTTGGCTGGCTCCCTGTGCCCTGGCAGAGTATCAGTAGGCCAGTCCGTGTCCACCTTCTTCCCGGGCGGGTCCAGGCCCTTGCACTGGCATGGCCATGGTCACCACTCGGCGTTTGGCATGACCTTGTCGCTCTGACCTGCAAGGTGAGTCAGGAGGTGTCCCGGACACCTCCATCCTGTGCTCTGGAAGTGGGCTTGAGACCTTCCTGGTGCCTCCATGCAGGGCAGGATGTCTGTCCTGACCCAGTCCCCAGGACACCTGGGAGCGCGTCAGGCAGGCTTGTCCCGAGACCCCCGCCCAGAAGGTATTTAGTCATGAACTTCTATGAGGAATGGATCTGTCTGTCACTGGGACAGTGCGGGCCCAGGCCCCTTGGGTGGATTCTTTCTCGGCAGCCGTTAATGCTACCCTCTTGGGGCCATATGCGTCTCACGCTGCGCGACCTCTCCCTGCAGCTACCTTCAACATTTTAAAAAATCCTGATTCTAAAAGCAACATAATTAATTATCAAAAATCTAGAGAGAGAAAAGGAGAAAAATGCAGAAAGAGGAAAACAGTGCTGACCCATGACCTCACCTAGGGAAAAACCAAGGCAGTGTTTCTGTCTGTTTCAAGTTTTCTTAGAAGATAATCTCTGGGTCATCTTTTTCTCCTCCTGATTGTTAGACACTTCCCCTGGTTAGGAAATGAGTGTGAGGGCGGGTGAGCAGCCCCGGCCTGCCCCTCACGGGCTCTGCTTCCCGGCTCCCAGTCCTGCCCCATGGGTGAAGCCAGAGTTAGTGTTCACATTTGCTGGGTCATCACGGCCCCTGGCAGCACTGGGCATTGTAAGGGGCCCGCGACTCCACTTCTTTGTCCTCTGGTTGGCACGGTCACTGCCCAGCCACCTCCGGCCTTCTGCATGGCAGAGCAGCCCTCCTTCTGCTCCGTCGGCTCCACCTTGGGGGATGCTGCTGCCCGGGGACCTGTAGGCTCCTCCCCCGGCAGGGCGCGCCCATGCAGCCACTCATCGCCTTTGCCAGCCCCGAGGGTCATGTTGGCTGTCGGAGTCCTTGCTCTGCCCTGTGGTGGCAGATGGCCCAGCTCAGCGGTTGGCTGGGTGGGTGCTGCCATCTCGCAGACCCTTATCCTCAGGCGCGGTGGCACCTGTGTGTGCTGAGAATGCCACATCGTGGCACCTCATCAGTTGCCCAGGATGTGCACCGGTGATCCGGCCGCTGCCACCTTCAAAAGAATTGGCCTGCGCAGGAGACCCAGGGTCTGAAACCCGATCTGAGGCCCTGGAGCCCCCAAATCCAGAGCTTGGGATCTGCTCTCAGAGTCTCTCGGAGACGTTCCTAGTCTCGGCTGTCCCCGTGTCCATAACCTGGTCTTAAACCCTTGTCCTCTTCCTTTGCAGCTTCTCCCGCTGACCCGGTGAGTCCCCCACACTCCCCCTGGGCCATCTGCACAGCCGGCCTGTCGAGCTTGGGGGCTTTCCTTTCCCTTCTGATGTCAGCAGAAATGGGGCCCCATGCACGGCCCCCTGGGCACCCTGAGAGTTGTGGTCCTGTCCTGGCCTCTGCTGCCCCAGGCTTGCTCTGTGACCCGCATGGTTTCCCGTCCCAAGTCCCCTGCCTGGCACAGAGTGCTATGTTCAGCCAGCATGGGCGCGCGGTCACTGTGGGCACAGACTTGTGCCTCCCTCGAGCTGTGGGGTCCAGGCGAATGAGCTGGCATTGAGGGGTACACCCCAGGCCTCAGGGCGCAGTGATGTCCTCCTCGGCATGCGTGACCCAGATGAGCCCGTGACCCCTGGGCAGGAGGTGGGGGGCCACACAGAGACAGTGTCCAGCGTGGGTTCCTGCTGTCCCTTATGCCTGCCTCGCCCCTCCCGCTGGGCAGAGGTTGAGGAGGGCCTTCCCTTACCGCTTCTGTCTGCCCTGTCTGCAGGACACCTCTGGAGCAGGACCAGGTGAGTGCTGGACCGGAACCCGCTGTGCCCCTGGGGTGAGGCAGTGACCGCTTTGGCCCCCTCCCCTTTCCGCCCCTTGGGGGGGCTACGGTTCCAACTGGGCAGCTGCGGAGGGTCGTCACCCTTCCTTGGGCCTCTCAGCACCCTGGGCCCTTGTGCTGGGTCCTGGTCTGCTTCCTGCCTGGCAGCCCGAGGCATTGGAACTCACAGAAACCCCAGTGGGACCCTGGCCGTCGGTCCTGTAAACGTCAGCCAGAAAAGAAAAATCTGGACAGTGCTGCTGCCGCTGCTACTGGGCCACCAGTTGGAGGCTGTGGGCTTGGGGGCCCCCTGGGCAGCTGGGAGTGAGGCTGGGTCGGAGCGCGGCTCCCCTGGGGTCAGCCTCGTTCTGTGAGGACCCGGCCAGCACTGCCGGTTGGCCCCGAGCTGCCTCTGACCAGCCGAGTGCCCTTTGGCAAGTCCCTAGGCCAGCTGGCCCTGTCACCTGCGTCTAGCAGGGTAAACCGCTCCGTGGGCCCTGCGACTCCTGTTTCCACGCATTTACTTAGGGCACTTGTCAAAAAGACGCAGGTGCCACGTGCAGGACTCGGGTGACTCCACTGTGTCAGGGACCTGCACCGCGAGCTCCGGGAACTGGGAAGGACTTGGGGGGCAGCCTGTACCCAGGTCCCTGGTGAGCGTGCCCTCCTCCTGCCCTGTCCCCAGGCCCCAAGATGGTGGCGGTGCAGAATTACAACGGCAACCCCGCCCCGCCCGGCAAGCCCGTGCTCACCTTCCAGACTGGGGACGTGATCGAGCTGCTGCGGGGTGACCCCGAGTCACAGTGGTGGGAGGTGGGTGCCCCCACTACCCTCTGTCCCCGGGCACACAGCGGGGCTGGGCATTGAAGTCCTGGATCTGGCCTTCTTTCTGACTCAGTGGCCTTGGACCCCTGCCAGCCTCTGTCCCACCCAGCTCAGCACCTGGGTGCCTGTCCCCCCGGGCCCCGTCCCAGTAGTGGGGCAGACACTGCCCAGCACACATTGTGGTGCAGCCCGAGTTTGGAAGTCACCACTCTAATCCCCGGGCCCGTGGAGGTGGAGCTGCCAGCCCTGCCACCCAGGAAGTCCGCCGGAGCCAGTGCCCAGGGACCCTGAGCGGCAGCTGCAGAGGGCCTGACGCTCTCCGCCCTGTCCTCTGCCCACCGTCCACGTACCTAGTTACAGCCCCCTGGAGCCAGACTGGCAGCTGCCTGGTGGGAGGTGGAGCTGTGTGAAGGGGACCCGTTCCTGGTGGCTGTGTCCTCCCTGGGAAGTGGGGACACCCCTCGCTCCCACTCATCCTTGATGGGCCAGCAGTGGTGGGGGGTGATTCTCATATCAGGACAGGGATCTGCGTAGCTGAGCACCCCGAAAACTGCTGGGGTATCTTCCTCCAGGGGCGGCTGGTGCAAACCAGGAAGTCAGGCTGCTTTCCCAGCTCGTCTGTGAAGCCCTGCCCTGTGGATGGAAGGGTGAGTCCTCCCCCAGGCAGCACAGCACGGTGGCCAGGCACAGAGCTGCCCGGGCGTCCTTGCTCGCTGGCTGCGGTGACAAGGGTGGGCAGGTGCTGCCCTCTGCCAAAGGCTGGCCAGGGCCCTCTCTGTGGGGTGGCCATGCTGGGGGCTTGGGCATGTCCCTCGGCTTCCGAGAGAGGCGGGAGCCCCCGTGCAGGAGCCAGAGCTGGACTCTGACAGGTCAGAAGGAAGGCTGAGAAGGCGGCATCTGTGACATTGGAGGGGCGGTGAACTGGCAGCCCTGAAATGATCTGACCGCCAAAAGGCAGCCAAAAGCAAGAGTGGGGCTTCTCCCTGGGTCCGGGGAGCTGTGCCCTGCCCTCCCCTCCGCTGGTGGAAGGAGAAAGTGTCTGTGTAGGCTCCAAACAGGCCAGGGGCCCTGGAGGAGATGGTGTCACCTGCTCACCAGGCCACCGGTCGCCCTCCTGGGCTGTTTCCCGCGTGTGCGTGCGTGCGTGCGTGTGTGTGTGTGTGTGTGTGTGTGTGTGAAGGGGCCGTGGAGCAGGATGGGTCCTGGCCGGGACTGGTGGTGGGCACAGCCTTGGCACTGACACCCTGTGCTCTGCCCCCAGCCGCCCATGAGCCGGCCGCCGTCCCGGGAGATGGACTACACCGCCTACCCCTGGTGAGTGGGTTGGGCGCGTGGGCTGCCGTTCCACGGCCAGTGTCGGGCAGCGTGGCCCTGCGAGCCCTGAGCAGCTCGGCAACCTCTGCACAGGGAGCCACCCTCCATATTTCGGTTTGGGGTTCTCCCCGGGCACTTCAGACTGGCCTT
Organism: Fukomys damarensis; assembly: GCF_012274545.1. Classification (NCBI taxonomy): domain Eukaryota; kingdom Metazoa; phylum Chordata; class Mammalia; order Rodentia; family Bathyergidae; genus Fukomys; species Fukomys damarensis. Next base: position 47,828,479 of record NW_022900948.1, read on the forward strand.
GGGTCACTGTGTGGCCCAGGCTGGCTTTGAACTCTCAGTGACCTCCTGCCTCAGCCTCCCAGGTGCTGGGCTCACAGGCAGCGCCCCGCGCCCGGCTAGTACTGCTTTTTAAGTAGTGAAAAGGCGCGTTGGCGTGAGTGTTCACTGCCAGCTCCGGCTGCCCCCCGCGCGCACAGAGCGAGCGGCTCTGGGCTGGCCCTGGCCCTGCTTTAGTCACAGCGTCTGTCCCCGGCCTAGGTTCGCCGGCAACATGGAGAGGCAGCAGACAGACAACCTGCTCAAGGGCCACGCCAGCGGCACCTACCTCGTCCGGGAGCGGCCCGCGGAGGCCGAGCGCTTTGCCATCAGCATCAAGTGAGTCTGGCGTGGGGCTGCGGGGACCCCTGGGAGGGCCGTCCCCTCCTTGTCCTGGGTCTGTCCTGACCTCAGTGGGTCCCTCCGTTCCGCTGGGCACCACGGGTCCTCGGATCTGGCCCTGGAGCTGCATGTGTCGGACGCCAGCAGGGAAGGGGTTTTGGTGGCACACAGGAGCAGGACACCACCCACTCGTGTGTCTCGGAGTGTTTTCCTCCCCCTGTGGGCGCCTGAAGCGAGGCTGCCCCAGCTGCAGGGCCTCCAGAGAATGGCGTGGTGGGAGACGAGCCCCGGGTGCCCAGGTGGGGCGGGTGGCAGGGTGCAGAGGGGCCATGGCTACTGGAGTGTGCGTGCCAAGGGGCCGGGGCCACGTGAGCCTCACACAGTGACCACAGGGGCCGGTTCAACGTACAGGTTCAACGATGAGGTGAAGCACATCAAGGTGGTGGAAAAGGACAGCTGGGTCCACATCACGGAAGCCAAGAAGTTCGAGAGCCTCTCGGTAGGTCCGGCCCCGGCCCTGGCCCTCTGCCTACCCAGGCAGAAGACCTGATCTCGCCCGGCGTGGGAAATGGACTTCTGACCCCAGAGCCTGTGCTGGGTGGGTGGCCCTGGTGGGCAGCAGGAGGGGCCCTCTCTGGCCACTTCGTCCCCACAGCCTCTCGAGGGGAGCTTCCTGCCCCAGGCCCGGGGAGGTGACCGCAGATGCCCTCCCCAGCGCCCCCTGCAGCGGCTGGCCTGTGGGGCACAGTTGAAGGCGTGGTGGTCTTCCTTGAGTGACTTTAGAGTCAATCGGGTCGTTTCCCTCCCACATCCGAGTGGCAAGTGTCGAGGTCCCCAGGCTAGGACAGTGCCTCCTCCACTCTGTGGCCCCCCAAAGCAGAGTCAAACAGGAAGTGTCTGCAGCCCTGCCCCTAGATCCAGAGGCCAGCACAGTGGGTGTGGTCCGTACCTTTCAAAAGCAAACTCGCTGGCTGTACTGCAGGGTCCTGGTGACCTCCAGGGTGGCCAGCCCGTTCCCTCGCTGAATCCTCTCACTCTGGCTGACAGGCCTGCACCTGTCCTGGAGATGAGCGTTGTCCCGCACTGAACACCTGATGTCCGGTTTCTGTTCTCGGGGGCGTGGCAGACTCAGGGTCCTTCCACATCATTCCTCTAGGGAACTTGGGGCTGCCGTTTCTGGGCCAGGGTCTAGGGCTGGAGGCCCACCCTGGGCTGGGGGAGGAGCAGGGAGGAGCTGGGGGTCTGGGCAAAGCAAGCACCTCCCCTCCTGGCCCGGAGTCTTCTGAGTGCTGCCCCCTGCAGGAGCTGGTGGAGTACTACCAGAGCCACTCCCTCAAGGAGAGCTTCAAGCAGCTGGACACCACGCTCAGGCACCCCTACAAGTCCCGGGAGCGCGCCGCCCCCAGGGCCTCCAGCCGCTCCCCAGGTAACGCTGCGCCACTGCCCGCTGCTCTGCCCACTGCCGGCAGGGCCCAGGTCCTCCGTGCCGCTCGGCCAGCCCCAGCCCCAGCCTGTGAATGCGGCCCAGGCCTCCCCACCCCCACTCGGGCACCAGCGCCAACTGTGCCGCTCCCGTGCCGCGTGGCAGGAAGGGACTCGCACTGCTCCGCCCTGCTGCTCTGTCTTGGCTCCCAGCCCGAGGCCGGTATGGGAACCGCTGCTGGGCTTGGGACTGGACTGGGTGGGAGAGGCTAGGACCTGGAATCAGAGCCAGAACCCAGGCTCTGGCTGGAGAGGCTGCGGGGAACTCGGGCCGCGTGGCCTGCAGCCCCGTCCTCCAGCCCACAGGGACCCGTGAGACTCGGTGCCCC
>NW_022900948.1:47831091-47833650 GCF_012274545.1 Fukomys damarensis
GCCCGACACCCGCCGGCCGCTTCCCGCTCGTGGCTCATCAGCTTTGCCTCTGGTGGCGGGACGCGTGGGCACCACGATGTGTGGAGGGAGGACGGGGTCTGGGTGAGGCCTGACCGTGTGGCCGAGCCTCTCCGCAGTGGCTGTGTCCCGTCATCGTCCTCTCCCTCAGCACTCCTGGGTTCGGGCTGAGCCGGCTCCAGGCCTCCCGTGTGGTTCGGGGCTCTGGGATGGGCGGACGCAGGGGCCGTAGTGGTCAGAGCCTGGGCCTGCCCGGTGCCGGTGTGAGGACCCGGCCACGCCGTGTGTCCAGACCCACAGCACAGTGAGGGCCACCCCACATCCTCCTCTGTGGGCGCAGAGCGGGGCACCAGGCGCGGGAGGACCCCGCTCGGCCCAAGGCCCCGACTCGGTTGGGCCCCGCAGCTGTGTAACGCCGCCCCTCCCCCTCAGTGTTCACGCCCCGCGTCGTCGGCACCGCGGTGGCCAGGTACAACTTCGCTGCACGGGACATGCGAGAACTCTCGCTGCGGGAAGGCGACGTGGTGAAGATCTACAGCCGCATTGGCGGGGACCAGGGCTGGTGGAAGGGCGAGACGAACGGACGGGTGAGTGCCCTGGAGCCCGCAGAGACTGCTGGGTGTCCAGGAGGCAGGGCCAGAGCCGGGCCTGTACCAGGTACCCTCTGACCAGGGTCTCCCTCATCCTCAGAGCCGCCCCGAAGGCCAGTGTCATGGAAGGAAACTGAGGCTCCTGATGTTTACCGTAGCCCCAGGCCCCACAGGTGTCAGATCTGGATCAGGGCCGAGCTCAGGCCTCCTCTTCCCTGACTGCTCTGAGCTTCTGCAGAGCCCAGACCCCTCTACCAGTGCTAGCTTTGACGTAGGTCTCTGTGCCTACCCAGTGGGGCACAAGAGTTCTGTGTGCAGCTGGCGGGAAATGCCCAGCCTCAGCCACGGGCAGATGCCAGGCAGCCTCAGTTTCCCTGCTGAGCATCCACTGCCGGGTGCAGGAGCCAGGCCACCTTCGCTGGGTGTGGCATTGGCCCCTGCAGGCCCCAGTTGTGGTCCAGTTTCTTCCCAGATGCCCATCAGCAAGGGGCAGGTGCTGAGTCCCAGGCTGCGGCCTCCAGGCTTGGATCACGGCTCTCCGTGTGCCACCTGTGTTGGTGGCATCGCAGGCGGCTGGAGCATGGCTCTGGGACACACCTGTGTCCTCACTGGGTCTCAGCAGTTTCTATGCAGTGAGGTTGAGAGCCTCCGGCTTGAGTACCGCTGAGTGCTGTCACTGAGGCCCTGCAGTACTATGGAATGTCCCTTTCTACCACGGGCAGCTCTTGCAAAATCTACTTTGCGTTCAGAGCAGCACCAGCATTCCTTGGGATTGGGTCTTGCATGGCGTGCTTTTCTCTCTTCCTGTTTTCTTACCTTTTAAGAGGGGTCTCACTCACAGGGGGGTTTTTAAAAAGCCACTGTGAACTGTTAGTCTTTGCCTTTTAGTGGGCACACATTGCCCATTTACATGTAATGTAATGTAATCTCGGGGCTACTTAGGAGCAAACACATCCCCTCATGGCTTGTCACAGCCACTCCTTGCTTCTCCTTGACTACTCTAGGGTTAGCTAGTGTTTTGTCCATCTGTTCTACGTGCCCTCCCTGGATTGGTTAGTTACACACTGACCTCACATGGCTCTGCGGTCACTGCAGACGCCCTCTGCTGGTTACAGACCAGCTCACATGACCATAGTTACAGCCTTTCACTGTTTTCCCCCAGTCTGCCTGCTGTGACTTACTTGTTCATTGGAGGAAAAGCTGCAGAAGGGACACACCTTCACCCTAAGTGTTTCCTAGGATTAGGCCAGGCTCCGGGGTCCAGCACTGGACCTTGGATTGCATCCCCTCATTGTGACCCTGAGCTCTGTCCTGGAACAAGGACAGCCCAGTGACTTGGACACCCTCTGGAGAGCTGGGCAGTTGTCTCTGCAGAATATGCACAGTCTGTTTAGTCTTGTGGGACATGTGATACACGGAGGTCACAGATTCTGTTGGGGATGCTGTGGCCAGGTGTCATGTGTCTCAGGCCACTGTGTCCGCCTCCAGGCCTCTGTGTTGCCAGTTTTCCTGTTGTTTGTGACATTGACTCTGATCTGCCAGGTTCCTCTTTTTTGCTTTCACTGTGTTTAATGAGTAACCTGTCAGGGAGTAGTCGTGCCTGGTCGTAAGCCCAGTTGCTCCAGAGGCTGAGAGGCAGGAAGAACACAAGTTCAAGGCCAGCCTGGGCAATACACGTGAAACCCTGTCTCAAAATAAAAAGCAAGAGGGAGTGCTGGGGCTGTAGCTCAATGGTGGAGCATTTGCCTAGCCTGTGTGAGGCTCTGGATTGGAGCTCCAGCACTACTCCCCGCAAAGGGGAAGAAATTTGTGGCGTAAGACAAGGGGGATCAAAACTATGGTGAATGACTTAAAAAAAATTAGCAGTGAAAGACACATTGTCATGAATCCCTCCTCCCAAATACTCTCCTTGCTTTTTCTTTTCATTCTTTCTTTTTTTTTTTTTTTTTTT